>NC_035447.2:22218121-22521455 GCF_002127325.2 Helianthus annuus | reverse complement strand
GGCTGTTGCCTGTTAGGGAACAATGAAATAAATTGCATGACTCTAGTCTCTAGAAGCAATATTTGAGGTGTAATTTAGGAGTATGTAAGAAATAAATGATTAATTTGATTCATGACATGTTAATATCATATTAAATAAAATAAAAAGACATAATAAAAACCACTATCATGATTCTTGAATAGAGATTAAGGTAGTGTTCGTTTCATGGAATGTAATGGAATTGAAATTTGCATAGGAATTGGATTTGGAATTTAACATTCTAATAGGATTTGGAATTTGATGCGATTGGAATCTCAGTTCCATACTTAATGTGTTCGTTGGGGAAATGAATTGAAATCTACCAATCTCTTCCCGGTGATCGGGTGAGACAGTTCGGGTCGTTAACGATCCGAGTTGGGTCGTTTCGGGTCGTTAACAGGTCGAGTCAATTCGATACGTTTCAAGAATCAAGACGTTTCGGCCATTAACAACGGGTCGGCGCGAGCTGATCAGATCTAGTTTTTGCGAGTAGGCAGTGGGCTGGGTCAGGGCGAGGCGTTGCATGTTAGCGACAAATGAGTTCGGTTGAGACGTTTTAGACATTGGTGATTGGTCAAAGATTCCAATGACTTTTCTTGAATTCCTTCAAAATTTGAAAGGATTTTGAATTCCTTTAGGAGGCGTTTGGTTAGCGGAATGTTTTGGAATTGGAATTTATATAAGAATTAGAATTTGAAGGAATTGGATAGGAATTAGAATTTGTAGGAATTGGATTTTGAATTTAAACATTCCATTTGGAATTGGAAATTGTTGGAATTTGAATCTCAATTCCAATTTTGTTGTGTTTGGTTGTCAAATGAATTAGAATCCATCACCCCGGCACCCATAAACCCCCGGTTCGAGTCGAAATGGTACGGGTGGAAACAGTTTGGGTCGAAACGGTTCGGATGGAAACGGTACGGGTCCAAACGGTCCGCGTCTAAACAGTTGGGTCGAAATGATTCGCATCAAAACGGTTCGCGTAGAAACGGTACGGTTCGAGTCGAATTGGTACGGGTCGAAACGGTTCGCGTCTAAACAGTTCAGGTCGAAATGAGTTGCATCGAAACGATTCGGGTAGAAATGGTACATGTCATAACGGCTTGAGTCGAAACGGTAGAGGTCGAAACAGTTCAGATGAAAACGGTACAGGTTAAAACGGTTCGCGTCTAAACAATTTGGTAGTTTGCTTGGTCTTAGAGAAAGTCTAGCCAAGGAGCCATCACTTGTGGTATAAGCTTTGCCTTCAAGTAATGGTTTCTAAATAAAAAAAAGGGTAAACTGTCAAAATGGTCCTGAGTCTGATCATTTTAGTTCAAAACTCAAATCTTTTGAATTTGGGTCCTTGTGGTTTCAATTTTGTTGTCATTTTCATCCAAAATCAAAATCTGATCAGATTTTTCAGTTAACATCCAATTTTTCTGTCTTTTTCCTCCCTTTTAATGAAGGGCAAAATGGTCTTTTAACGTTTTGTTATAACAAATTTAAAAATCGAACCATTTTGCCCTTTATTAAAAGGGAGGAAAAAGATAGAATAACTAGATGTTAAGTGAAAAATCTGATTAGATTTTGATTTTGAATGAAAATGACAACAAAATTGAAAACACAAGAGACCTAGATTCAAAAAGTTTGAGTTTTGAACTAAAGTGACAAAAGTTACCAAATCTTAGAAACCATTTTGGCAGTTTACTCAAAAAAAAAATATAAAGTTATGACCTTTTGATTTTTAGGTGTCAACTTAATTTACAAATTTATAAATAATTTAAATAAAGAGTAAATTACTTTTTGAGTCCTTGTGTTTTAGTGGTTTTAACCATTAGAGTCCAAAATCAAAAAGTTTAACGCTCTGGGTCCCTAACCGCTTATTTTATAATGTTTTGAGTCCCTGTATTTTAGTAGTTTTAACCACTTGAGTCCAAAATCAAAGCACAAGTTTTAGAAAATTGGACTCAAAGCGTTATAAAATGAACGGATAGGCACTCAGAATGTTAAACTTTTTTATTTTGGATTCAAGTGGTTAAAACCACTAAAACGTAGGGACTCAAAAACTAATTTACTCTTAAATAAAGCATACAATGTTGTAAGAAACAAATGCAAAATTCATTCAAAATTCAATCTCACAAGACTTCTTTCACATCATCAAAATCATTTGGATACAACCCGACATTAGGTGTAATCGTCCAGAAATATAGCACATACACACATTTAACACAAATAAAAATACACTAATGTAATGCATTTCATGATTGAACTTGTTATCATTTGGAGGCACTTAAGATCATGTAAATGGTTCAACACATATTCTGCTTCATGTAATGCCCATTTTCCGACGAGAATCAACAAGGCCAAAAAACATTGATTACCTTGATTTGCATTGTCAAATAGATTTTGACACGCGCTATAAAACACATATCTCGACTTTCAACAACATTGGGACAGCTAGCGAGATACTAACCGTAAATTCCTAACCTAGTTGTACATTCTCAAATGTTTCCTGGAACCAGAAAAAAAAATCCACCTAAAACACTGCCTAACATTCATCAACACATGTATAACCTAACACAAATCTGGACCAAAACCACACTATACGAACAAAAACCCGCCATTTTTGGTTGTTTTTGAGTGGTATCTTTAACGGGTTTTGATTACGTGAAACACAAGTTATTTACACAAGGCTTCCGTTAGTAATCAGCTTGAAGAAACTTCTCATAAGCTGTTCCGCTGAGCGTCTTGTTGACTTCATCAAAGTTTTCTATGTGTTCTGATAACGCCCCTTTGTGTATTTTCACCTGTTGACTAGTCAAATTCATTTGCGGCAGCTTCAGAAAGTCTTCGACTTCTACGAGCTTCTGCTGCAGTCATTAGAATGAAAAAGTCAGCACATGTAACGCCTTTTTTTTTTGCTTTTTTACTGACCAGGTAATGAACTAATACCAAGTTTTCATTTTTTTCACTAATTTACCCTGGAGTAAACTGCCAAAACCGTCCCTGAGGTTTGGATAGAATTGTCAAATCCATCCAAAAAGTTGTTTTTTTCTCAACTAAACCACTAAGGTTTCAAAATCATTGCCAGATCCATCCACTTTTCTAACCTTGTTAAAAAACTAATGTTAAATGAGGGATATTTTGGTCAACTATCTTTATTTAATTAATTTTTTTTTAACCAGGTTTTTTCACCTTTTAGTATTGTATCATGTTTAAAGTCATTAGGAAATTAAGTTAGTTAGTTAGTTGGATTATGTTGTAATGTGTTTTACACTTTTACATATGTGTGTATGTAAAAATTCATAAGCCATTCAAACATAGTCATACAAAATTACATCAACAGTGGAAAAGAATATCCCAAATATTTTCGGGTTATTGGATTTTATCACCTCTAACTATTGGCTATTGGCCGCTGCCACCCCCAACTATCATTTTAACGTCCGCCACCCCCAACTTAACACCTAGTGTGTTCTGTCACCATGTCGTTAGTTAACTGATCGCTAACTTTTGATCTTGTTACTATACTTTTGGGGGTGTCATAGGGATCTTAGGAAGGTTTTAGGGATCTTAGGACACCCCAAAAGTATAGTAACATGATCAAAAGTTAGAAGTGAGACGAATTTCAATTTTTTCAAATCCGAATCGAATATCGAGCACCCCTAGTTGTACATAATAGAAGAAAGAATAGGATTCTTACAGTGGGGTCTTTGATGAGATCTTCGTAGTAGATTATGATGTGGCGAGTGCTGTTAAAGTAGTTGAGTGCCTTTACGGCGGTCGATTCCATTCCTCTCAGATCCGATTTCAGGGACGTTACGTTGATTTTAGGCTTGTATTTTGAAAGTAAAGAAGCCTGAAGAAACAAGAGAGATTAAACATGTTTATTCATAAGGTAAAACAATGTGATGCGGGATTTCGGTGAGTGTTTAAAGAGGAAGAAACCTCTTCGTTTGAGTGTACGTGAGACACATGGACTCCGTTTAGAAGTTTGGCTTCTTTATCGTACACATTTGCAAGCATTGAGACCAATCTACGCAACATATTTCTCCGGAAAAGGAAAATTACATTAACGCCCCTATCGTTGAAGTATTGTATAATCTCTTTTGGATGTTGCATCAATCCCTGCATTATGATACGGCAACGAATTTCACAATATGATATAACCAAATCACAAATCTTTTGATATTATAACGATGAGAACTCGTCACCAGAAAACTCACAGGCCCCACCAATACCCTGCTAATCAATGGGACCCGGTAAAACAAGTTAAAACACGATATACAATTTTGATACTCCATTTTCTTAGTGCTCACATCTAGTCAAATATAAATGCTTTAACATAATGCCTTTCCCTAAATACCCCTACTCATATGATGGATATTCAAAGGTTTTTGTAACTTACAAGGGTAGGGCTGTAAACGGACCGAACGAACACGAATAAGACCTTGTGTTGTGTTCGTTTGTTAAGGAAATATATGTGTTCACGAACTGTTAATGAACACTTACCGAACGAGTTTTTATGTTCGTGTTCGGTCGTTAAGGAAATGAACGTGTTCATGTCCGTTTGTTAATTTTAGGTAACAAATGCAAACGAACGTTTATGAAAACAAACTAACACATGCTAATGTTCATGAACACAAATGAAAACTAACGAAAACAAACAAGCGTTCATTATAATGCACTGATACTCATTATTTATTAAATATTTTATTTGTTAGAATTTTAAAGTATTTAAATACAATATAAAACCTAAAAAAGCTAACGAACTGTCGAACACAAACAAACATAAATGAACATATTACCGAACGTTCACGAACATAAATGAAGGAACGCGGCCTTTGTTCATGTTCGTTCATTTAACCAAACGAACGAAATTTCTTGTTCGTGTTCGTTCATTTATTAAACGAACGAAGACAAATGAACTTCTTAGCAAACGGTTAACGAATTGTTCGCTGAACGTTTGGTTCGTTTGCAACCCTACACAAGGGTAAGAATGGGAATAAAGTGGAAATAGAATTGAATATAATAAGCATAAAAGATTCAAAGAAATCTAAAAGTACCTGATTAAGCATCCATTTGAAGCCAATTGCAGCCGAACACTCGTTCTTGGAAGAACTTGTAAACCAATCCAAATTGTAAACTTTATCGAGTGTTTTAACGATAGTTGAAGCGTTATCCCTCCGACTTTTCGGACCAAAAATCTCACCATTCGAGCTCACATTTACATGACTGTTTAACAAAGTCTCAAACCATCCACTTCCAGATCTTTGCATGGATACAATGGCAAATAAACGCACCGGATTTCCAGCACATTCTGACCTGAAAAAATCGAGTCATTTTACTTTTATTTCATAAACTAAATAACCCACATATTTTAATAAACTAAATACCTATTGAAAGTTTTTGGTTTTGGGTAGTGCAAGTACGGGATTTGAGATCGATCAACAACAGTGTCGTAACAGGGCCTCTCAAAGTCTTCAAATAATAAAAACGTATTCGTGTTTTGCAGGTTCATCTGCTTCAAACAGATCGAACATATATAAATACCACACGCCATAGCAAACGCCGATAGCATTAATCTCAACACAAATGAAGCCTTTTTAGGAGGTTTGATTGTAAGAGCATCCTGTCATTCAAAAAGTTAACGTTACGGCCAAACGAAAACGAACGATCCGAATCACATAACAAGATACTGAACTACTAGTTACGCGATCATACGGTTATATCAATAATTAGTTTCCTACAACATATATGACAAAATACTTACCATAAAATCAATCAAAGATACATAGGGATTATGGTCAAATCTAGAGCAATACTT
Source organism: Helianthus annuus (assembly GCF_002127325.2). Lineage (NCBI taxonomy): Eukaryota > Viridiplantae > Streptophyta > Magnoliopsida > Asterales > Asteraceae > Helianthus > Helianthus annuus. Next base: position 22,515,631 of record NC_035447.2, on the reverse strand, counting down.
GTGTGGTTTCTTGTACCTTATGCATTAAAAGTTGTACCTTGAGGTAGATTTGGTAAGTAGGTTTGAAACTTTAATAGGGGTACATTTATTTGCCTAACAACTGAAGAACAAATTACTGAAATACATTGCAAGATTTAAGCACTATTCAACTACAAAATCTAACAACCAAAACCAAGATTCAGTAACAAAAATCTCAACTTTCAAACAAAGCATTCATACCCACAAAAAACCCATATCACCAAATGCAAAAAAAAAAGTAAAAAACATCATAAAACGCATAAAAAAAAACACAAACAAAAACCCTAAAAAACAGAGTACCTTATTGAATGAGCAGAGGATTTCCGCCATTAAAGCGAAAACCAAGATCTTGTGATGCAAATATGAAATATTTCACCTCTTCTCTTTCTTTCTTTCTTTCTTTCTGGCAATGTGGATTCCCCAAATATACATACAAGTCTAGAGAGAGAAAGAGAAGAGAGAGAGGGAAACCCTAGACGAAACAAACAAAGCTCATTTCTAGTAAAGATCAAAGGGAAAACAAAACAAATCAGAACAAACAGCTGGGTATCTTCTGCCTTTTTAGTCGGGCACTTTACAAGATTAATATTATTAAAATAGAGGGTTAATTAATGGCACTCTGATCTACGAAATTGTTGAAATCTGGTGTGTAATTAATGAGGAAATTGAGGTACCCAGAAGCGGAATTTGAAGAGGGTTCCAGCCAGTCGATGCAATTGCGCGTGCAAATGGGTGTCTACCTTCAATTTGACTTTTGTAGCAGGTTTCTCGCACGAAATTTCTCATGATGCTTACGAATTTTTTTTATATTTTATGTACCATATGATTTCATGATATTGTAAAGAATAAATATAAATTATTTTGTAAGTTTCAGACACACCCCTTGTTGTTTGACAACTTTTTCAGATCGCTTTTTTATATTATGTTTTAATATTTTTTTTATAAACCGCAAACTCATACACTCCCTTAAAATATATAATTTTGTGGGAAGAAGCACCTTACTACACTTCTAGATACCATTAGGCTACAAGCCATTTGGTTGATATATTAATGTTTAGTTGGTTAGCTTATTTATAGATAGATCTTTAAAGTTATTTTGTTATTTAACCAGCTAACACACATCTAGTAATTCTCGGGGTTGGTTTTGATACATAATGTCTTTAACTTAAGAAATGCAGAAAATTGATTCGTCGAACCCTAACCAGAAATCCAGATCCCTTATCCTTAAAGTTAAACGTTAAACCCTAAACTAAACCATAAAATCTAAACTATAACCCCTAAAGCTAAATCCTAAATATTTCTATTAGGTTCCAACGCCACTAAAATGAGTTCAAAAGAGTTCGTTTGACCTGATTTCTACGTTTCTTGGGTTAATATCAATTTGTATTTGATCATGCCTTTGCTATCTTATTTCTAATTATACACCAACTTCTGTTACAAGCAGTGGCGGAGCTTGACCAAAAGTTTCGAGGGGGCGTAAAGTGATGGGACCCAAATTTTTTTTTCCTATCGTTATGTTTCGGGTCGGGTCGGGTTAGCTATTCGATTCAAGTCGGGTCAAATAATAATAGTTCCAAATAAAACAAAGTGTATATTTACCAAACTACCCATCATTATATTCATAGTTTATAAATATTTAGGATATACAATTTAGGAAAAATAATCAGGGGACGATCCTATATAATTTTAAAATTTTCGGACGAAAATTCGGAACTTATACACTTCTAACCGAAACATTGGGGTGGACGGGTGCACCCCCGGGCACCCACTATACTTCGCCCCTGGTTACAAGACTCAATCCTCAACCTCATAAGAAAATACATCAATTTACACATTTATTTGATATCACTAGAATACAATGACTTTTAATTATTACGTATTCTTTATACTTACTACATGTAATCTTGTAATGTGTGATTCAAATATATATAGTGGGTTAAAATGATCACAAATTACCTTTCATTATTTTATAAACGAAGTTTCATGATAACTGTATGCGAAACTACAAGAACGACCATTATATATTTTTTTTGACGTATTAAATTGAATTTTTTTTGAACGACAAATTTCTTTTATTTGTATCGTCTGTAGGACTTGAACCCAAGACCTCCCTCTCCCAAGGTGTTTAAAGGTTTTGTATTTGCCAATGGACCACCACCCGATTTGTATTAAATTGAATTTTGAGGAAAAAATTTTCGTGTAGTTTGATTAGATTAAACTATTATTTGTAGACTAGCGTAAGTGTTGCGGTCGGAGAAGGCATGATTATGACATTGATGATGATGTTACGAGAATTATGAAAGTATATAGCCATTAAAGTTATTATGCATTTATACATTTTACTTGTAATCTTATCTTATAATGTATAATTCAATTTTAGTGGTGTAACATAATTAAAAATAATAACCTTCCACTATTTTTTTCTCAATAACATGATTCATACCATAGCAGACCTACAAGAGCGTTCGTTGATTTTTTGAATTTTTTTTTCGAATGGCTGATTTTATTAAAAAGAAAACAAAGCCAAAAGGCTATACATAAACATATACAAGGAATCAAAAGATGCATTTAATTTTAATCCAACAATTCCATTCGAACAACTTTTTCACCCAAAAGAATCCTAAAGCCTTTATCTCCTCTATTAGTTTTATTGGATCTGCTTTCTTGTTTGAAAAGATATACATTTCTCGTCTTTCTAATGGACCAACACGAAATCGTAATTATCTATTAGATCATTTTTCTGACCTCCGAACCCCCAACATGCTTATGATATTGTTATAGATCCTTCACTTCGAAAGAAAAAAATAAGAGGGATTTTACACCAAGCCGAGAAGTTTGCCAAATAGCCGACACCATTGGTATTTTGACTAATTAAATTAGTATTTTTTTATCAATAAAATGTTTGACTGAAAGAATTTTTTGTATAGTTTGCTGAAGTGTTACCATCTGAGACTCCATGATTGGGACATTGATGATGATGTTACATGAAATATGAAAGTATATAAGTAGAAAAAAGATACATACATGAAATATGAAAGTATACAAGTAGAAAAAAGATACATCATTGGTTGTCTAAAAATGTATACTTTGAAATAGAATTTATTGTGCTTTTAGAATACAAATCACAACGAATTTCGTCAAATTTATGTTTTTCATATGTAGAATTTATTATGTTTATCATACAGTGAGGTTTATTATTTTTGTTTTCTAGATATCACAGTTTGATAATATTTATTTATTATATGAAGTGCACATATTGCTTTGTTGGTGGGTTTCTTTGGATTTGCACATGACTACCTTGAAATCCATTCAAGATCCGTTAATTAACTATTTGTTCTAGACGATCTTAAGATCAATTAATAATTCAAATGCTTCGTTTGTGTTTTTACTATAAGCTGCATCACATGTATTTATTTTTTATTTTATGCATTTTCTTAGTTTATTTATTTTTTATTTTATGCATTTTCTTAGTTTATTTAAGGTTTGTATACATCAAGGATAATTTGTAATCGCCCCGGTATTTTATGCACATCCTCTTGTAAGAGGTTAGAGATCCGGTTTTCGATTCTTATTATTATAGTTTCTTAGTATGGTTTGATCCAAAATTTACATCCGACTAGGCGACTAAAACCAAAGAACCGCCCAAATTGAACTGGCTCAACCGAATCAGACAAAAAATAACTAGTAATGAAAATCTCATATGGTATATAAGTTAATGTTAAGGGATTGGTAAAATATAAGTTAATGTCAAGGGATTGGTAAAACAGGAAGAAATCCGATTTTAGATGTATAAAATAAATTAAAAGGAAAGCAAATCGTTAGAGAAATGAGAAAAGAGAGAATAGTTAAATCTCCAACCTTATACTTCACTAATGACTTCATATTTAGATAATTTATTTTTAGGGTTATTGGATTTTTTAATCCCCAACTATACGCTATTGGCCACTGCCACTCTCACTTCCAACTTTCACTTTGATTCTCACCACTCTCAACTTAACACTTTGTGTGTTATGTCACCCCGTCGTTAACTAGCCACTAATTCCGTTAGTGGTTTTTTGCTGACGTGATATTTTTATAATTTGAAGTTATTCTTATCGGTTCTGTTTTGACGGTTTGAGCCAAGCTTTCATTTATAAACAAGAAATCACATCATTTTCAATGAGTTCAATATCTTTGAAAGTTGAGTAGCCAAGCTTTCATTTATAAACAAGAAATCACATCATTTTCAATGAGTTCAATATCTTTAAAAGTTGAGTAAAATGGTAAGGGGTTTTACTTTTTATGCATTGAAAGAGTTTCCAAAAAGAACTGAAGAAAACAACTTAAAAGCACAAATCAGTTTATGATGATTAAATCTTTATGTTTACTCCATAAAAATTACTAGAGAGATCCTTTTATATTGGGTGTTAGATTCTAGTACTTGGTGTAATTTGCAATTTGCAATTATTGAACTATGTTTGATAAGGGACAACTTAATTGGTGAGATCAATGTTGATGACAAGTTAAGATGTAGATTTAAACTTTATAATTTCAATATTGGGTAGCCCACTTGGTAGAGATACATACTTAAAGAGGAGGTCTCAGGTTCAAATTTAAGCAAATGAATGATTTAATATTATTGGTGTAAAGATACATTAGCCGTTCAAAAAAGAAAAAAAAAAAGATTTAAGCTTCATGATGGGAGTGTGAATGCCTCTTTGAATATGGAGGAGGTTCTAGATACAAGCATGAATATACTTGTACTCAACGTACTAATGTTTCATGTGCAACGTTACATTGAAAGAAAATTCCCGGATCTATTTAGTATGGAATCGGACAAAAAATGTAAAGTGGCGAACAGGATCAAGAAACAAGGCGTTGGGCAGTCAGTTGAGTGGAGCTGGAGATCATCGCTCAGCACTCTGGAGCTGCTGGATAGTCTCGGCCAAGTTAGTATGCTTATTAATGGTTTCCAGATTTCTTCGGCTAGAGATCAGTGGAAGTGGTCTGCAGATTTGGATGGTTGTTTCTCGGCTAAGTCTGTTAAACGGATGCTTAGCTCAGGCGGCGATCATGATCTCGGTTTTATCTTGGATTGGTGTAAATGGGTTCCTGCGAAGTGTAATATTCACGTTTGGAGGACGGGAATGGACAGAATACCGACGGCGGAAGCTTAAAAAAAAAAAGGAATGTTCATGTTGAAGACTCCACGTGTCCGTTCTGTAATTCGAGTGAAACAAATCAAACAAATCATTGTGTCTTAAATTTGCTTGTTCCGTTAACATTACTATTTGAATACTGTAAGACTGGTGGGTATGGAGCGTGGGTTGTGGTGTTGAAGGGGGTTTAACGCCAGCTACACCAGCCCGGCTCGACGTTGGGCTTGGCGTTGCCCGCTTGGCGTGGATATTCTGTCTGGCGGGGGGCGGGGGGTTGGGTGACGTGGCGTGTTGTGTTGTGGTTGGCTGGTTCAAAATAAAGAATCTAAACAAAAAAAAATCCACATGGTTGGTCACGCTCAGCTAAGCGACGCGTCACCATACCCCTAGTTTTTTAGTATTAACTTGTGGATCACACCCTCATCACGTGTCGAGCAATGCCCCTAACCCAAGTCCCTCCACACCTCATAGTCTAATGTTGATGTTTATTGCTAAGATGATTGATTCATGCACTTGATATATGCTCGATAAGCGCTCGTCTAGATCATTATCATTATGCTACCTTCGACCTCGAGATTATCCATGTTAGTACAAGAAGATTTAATTTTAATGGAAGTAATCAAGATTATAAACAAGTTACTATATACAATGTCTCATTGTCTCTCACAAAACTTTGATGATGTGTAAATGTGTAATAGCATCTTTCGAATTATAAATAAAATAAACAAAATAAATTTTGATACCATTTTGATAGAATAACATCAATTTTTGCCTTAGGTGTGTATGAGTCATCATCTTCTTGAAAACATCTTATATATCGAAAGGATGACCATTAGACAAAAATCTTGGTTTTCTTCGCCAATTTTTTAAAAGAGAAACAAATTTATCCTAAGTGCTCATGAATATGATTAAATTAATTTTTAGGCATATTTAATAAAAGACAAAAGGTTATGAACGATATTTTCAAGACGTGATTAAATCATTCAAATCCTTTTTTAAGAAGTTAGAAAAATATCAAAGAAATTTCAAGCTCTACAATTAACAGATACATTGTTAAATTTATATAATTGTAGTTGAGAGCCTTTAATTAATTATAAAAGAGATGTAAAATATTTTGTGAAATATTAGCTTGTTTGTGTTTTTTTTTTTTTTTTTTTTTTTTTTTTTTGCTTGGATTATTATTTGGTATAATTTATCATTTGCTATTGGTTTTACTTTTCTTGGTAAAAATGTACAATTAAAGACATGCAATATACTTCCTTTCTAAAATACAAAGAAGATGACTTGGAAAATGAAATGTTTACTCGTAAAAAAGTATTAGTTTCAATTGAAGTGGACCCTACATTCGTGACAGTTCACTTAAATAATAAATAAATATTTAATAAAGTTTTTAGAACTCGTCTATTAAAATGTTTCATAACTGTTAAAGTATGTGTCATCAATTTAAAATTTTTAGTACTATATATTATATATTTTCATAAAGAATTTAGTTATAAAACTTTATTAAAAAGTTTGCATAAAAATACTAAAGATAAACGTTATATGAAAAACATATGTGACAACTAGGTAGTGGTGAAGTGGCTGAGGAAAGACTGGTGTTCCTTGTGACCCAGGTTTGACTCCCACACTTTCCATTATTTTCTGCGTCATCCAGATGAAGGACGACTACGGGTAGCACCGGTTTGTCCTAGATGGGAGGCGAGATTTTACCGATTATTTCATTGTCGTGCCTTCGGGCAAGTGGAGGTTGGGTTTTCGCGCATCTGGGAGAGCCAAGGGGCTGGCGGCGGTCGAGTAGTCGACCTTGGCCACAACACCCAATGTCACAGTGGTTGGCACATCGTTCCTTTCCGTTCAAAAAAATGAAAAAATATGTTTTTTAACGGCAAATTCGGATCACTAACGAACCACTAAAATGTTATCGTGCCACCAGCGGAACCACGCAATCATATCCATCACCACTAGACAATAATGTCTATACAACAATTCATGAGGAAACACAATAAATTTGAGAAAAAAACCTCTTTTAAGAATCAAACATATGATTTAATGGTCAAAAGCCTTATCACACTTCTAAAATACAACTAGACTATAATGTTACAGGCTATGAAAAAACATAACTACATTATAATTTTAAAACCCCAATTTACATATTTTTTTTTTGAGAAAACATATATAAATATGAAAAGAGACTTTTGGATGGTGGATGATGAATTGGTTGAGTACATGTTAAACCACAATATCAAAAAGAAAATATGTGACATCAATGCATATGATTGTTCATATCTTTGTCATCTTTCCTCTCTTGCTTTTATTATGTCTTATCATAGGTATCATATAGTCTTTTTATTTTAGAAGATTTCCCAATAACATATAGCATTCTTTTTTAGCAATTTATAAACTAAGCTTTTGTGTCTGTTTATGTTTGTATTATATACACAACAATACATAAACAAACAAAATATCAATATTGTCGAAGGCATTAGGCGTTAGTCGGGCGGTAAGGTACCGACTAGGGATTAATCGGGATTAATAGGGATTAATCGGGATTAATCGGATTGAACTTTTTAAGTATAATTTTACAAATTTTTATATATGTATAGATAACTTTATACTTTTAAATAATAAATTTACAAGTTTAGGAGATAACTTTATACTTTTTATTAATAAGAGTAAAATGCACGGATAGTCCCTGTGGTTTTGCAAAATAACATTTATAGTCCCCAACTTTTGGAAATTACACCAGTGCTCCTTGTGGTTTGACAGTTTGTTACTCGGATAGTCCCTAGAGTGAATGACGGTTAGTTTTCTCCGTTAAATAGATGTGAAATGACAAATTTACCCTTCATCTTCTCCAATCTAGATCAAAATGTTGCAATCTGTTCACACGTAAATCCAAAGTATCAATAACCGATCTAGAAGAACTCCAATCGAGCCGACTGACTATACCGTGCTCGCCGGATATTCTGTTGCCGTTTCCGGTACAAAACACCTCCAAATCCGACGAAACACGCAGCAATCAATCCAAACGCAACACCTACCTTCTTTCCTCCACTCATCCTGCCGGAATCCGATTCCTTCGCCTCAACTCTCTCTACTCCGGCGGTTTCATCACCAACCTCAACCAGTGACGGCGCCAATTATCATCATTTTCAAACACTTAACAGATTCATCAAAATATTATAATTTAATAGGAATTACCATAACTATTCATCAAAATATGTTCATCAAAAACCAATAATAACTAGTTGTTGATTGTTGCTATAGTTTCAGTGCATACAATTCTGTTAAATTATCATCATTTTCAAACACTTAACAGATTCATTTTCTGTTACACAACGATTACAAACAAAATACCAAACAATAACCAAACGCTTCACACAACAGAGATCGATTAAGTCTAATATCAACAAACAACTAACTACATCATAGGAATACAGGAATAAAATCCAAGGTGGTGGTGGTGGACGTGGATCTGGCCGGAAAATGGGGTGGCGGCGGTTGTGGTGTGGAATGGTGATGGTGAGCGACGACTGAAGTTATAAGAAGGGGGTGGTGGTGGGGTGAAGGTGGGGTTGTTATAAGGGTATTTTTGTAATTTTACACCCACTTAACTGAATTATTTAACCCCCATCCACTTCAGGGACTATCCGAGTAACAAAATGTCAAACCACAGGGAGCACCGGTGTAATTTCCAAAAGTTGGGGACTATAGGCGTTATTTTGTAAAACCACAGGGACTATCCGTGCATTTTACTCTATTAATAAATTTACAAGTTTAGGAGATAACTTTATACTTTTTATTAATATATTTAAAAGTTTAGAAACCATATGTAAACTAGTGAAAGATAGAGGGGGTTAAATGTTAAAATACCTAAACTTAAATGTTAAAATAGGTTTATAACTAAAATTTGGGCTTTAAACCATGGGCTAGGTTTCAAAAATTGGGTTTTTTAGGTCAAATAATCATTGGCCCAATTAGTCCGATTTTGACCGATTTTTACCGATTTTGTCCAAATTTTACCGATTTTGTCCAAATTTTACCAACTTTGACCGATTTTGACCATAACCGATTTTTTGACCGACTAGCTTAAATTTAGGCAGTAACCCACCAACTAACGCCTAGGCGCCGATTAATCGGCCGCCTAGGCCGATTTCTGCAACAATGCAAAATATTATGAAAACGTGCGAGAATCAATTTAAACCATTCTTAGAGCATTTATATTGAAGCTTCTATTTCCATCTATATAGGTTTATTTTTTAAAAATCTCTCATGTCAACACTCCATCTATATCTCTATCTCACTCATAATCACTTATTTTATTACTTTTTCTCTTTCTTATACACTCATAATAAAAATACATAGGTTTGGATATGAGCCTCTAAATTTGAAGGTATAATTTAGTATCTATAAATTTTTCTTTATTATAAATTCAAATGTAGTCGTGTTTTTGTTGTTTCCACTATTTCTTCCTCTATATTATATACATATATATATAGGGTCAGTATTTAAGGAAAACGGTGAAAAGTGTGAGAACGGTAAGAACGCTTATGGATCGTCAGATCAAAACAATCTATAGACTAGATTAGCGCGGTGGCATTTTCATAAATAACATCAATTTTATTACTTGAACGTGCTTCATTAAGGGTAAAAAGGTCTTTTACCGCTCAAATTCAAAACGTCAAACTAAATGAGCAACACACCATTCAAAACGACTAAGACATCATTAATACAAAACGCCAAAATCTTAATGATAAAACGAGTTGCAGACTTTGCAGTTAGATGGAACAAAAAGTAACTGAAAGTCAATTACTAACATTTATTAGAAAAAATTCCCTCCAAAATTACGCACCAAAAACATCATTATTATAAACGATATTACCATCGTTTCCATCATCACTTCCATTGATGATACTGAAAACGTCATCTTTAACCAAAACGTCAAGTTTAACCAAAACGCCAAAATGGCAACCATCGTTTCATGGAGTAGATTTATGATAAAACTCAATAGCCTCAAAATCCAACTTAGGTGAAACCAGCCCCAAATATATGAGTAGTTTACTACTATTCCAACTTTTATTATGAGATAAGGACATTAATGGACAAACTCAAATAACACAACACCAAACAACTGAAAATTCCAGTCCTATGTTTTATGTTTTGAACTAAATCCTTAACTGAAGTAGCAGAAATATCACATTTAATAAGAAACATCCCAACCTCCGTATCAACCATAGTAAATTTATGATAAAGCTCAATAGCCTCAAAATCCAACTTAGGTGAAACCAGCCCCAAATATATGAGTATTTTACCACTATTCCAACTTTATTATGAGATAAGGACATCAATGGACAAACTCAAATAACACAACACCAAACAACTGAAAATTTCAGTCCTATGTTTCACGTTTTGAACTAAATCCTTAACTGAACTGTACCTCAAAACTCATATAAAAAGCCGCATGCACACTTTATCAAATTAAATAACCACAATAACAAAAAGTAAACACCTAAACTATTCAGATCCATAACCTAACAATCCAAATAACCATAACCAAACGTTCAAGGCAGCTTAGCGTAATCTTTTTAGAGCTATAATACCAAAATCAACACACAGAAAAACAATAGGACCGGAAACCAAAAACAAACTAAGAAACTCGGAAACGTATGATCACCATTCAAAAGTACAAAATCAGAGAAGAACTTACAGACGCATGAATGGAGTTAATTATGTTGTTGGGGACGGCGAAGAAGAAGACAAAACAAAGTGAGAGAGAGATCGATTGAAGGGTTTTTTATTCGTTCTCAGAGAAGAGATTGATTGAATGGTTTGTGATTTTGAAATTGAAGGCTTCTTCATCGTGGTTTTTTGTTGAAAGATTTTGAGGGGTTTTTGTGTTTTGATTTTTGACAATAGTGCCCCTTTAGTCTTTTAACTTATGTTTCCTCCTCATTTAAACCCTTCTAGTTAGCCCTTACTTTAGGATGATCTATGGATGAAAATTATTCTTAGTGTTCTCACAAAAATCTCAGTTCTCAAGATAACCCTCCTCTCTCTCTCTCTCTCTCTCTATATATATATATATATATGTGTGTGTGTGTGTATGCACACATATACACACATACATATTGCAAGGGGCAAATTGAATCGGGTCAAAATCAATCGGGTAAGAATTTATACTTCATTTGATAAACTTTAACTAATACCTAATATGAAATAACTCTAGAATTGTTTAAAAATTAACTATGAGTATAAAAGTTAAGGTTAAATTTATATATATTAAAGAGGTGAATGTTAAATTCACCTATAAAAACACAAAATCACAAGTATCATTTTCTACAAGTGGGGCTAGTGTAAAGACAATTCAGAATAGTGATTAGGGGGTTGGTTACGGTACAAACCATATTTATCATACAAATCGTAAGAACAGATCCTAGCACTTAAAAAAGTTAAATTAGCACATACTAAGACAATACATACATAAAAGTAGCACTTTTGAATTATATTAACACATGAAAATTAATCAAGATAATTGATTTTAGCACATATGTGAAATGATATCAGCACATTGAAAACAAAAGGAATATCCAAATAAAGAATTAATTGCTTGTTAGCATAATTATAAGGAATTCAAGATAATTGATATTATTTAGATTATCATTTTACCATTTCTCTATAATTGATTGGATGCCACATAACACTTTTTAAATGGTTCTTATAGTTTGTATCCAAAATATGGTTTGTATTTGATCATACTCTTAGTGATTAGTGTCTATCAATTTTACAAATCGCCCCATGTAAAGAAAATAATGCTCCTCAATATCAACTAAGACCTACACCTATATATTTTTAATTCAAGTTGAGAATGCATCGTCGTTGGTTAAGGGGGACCTTTCGTCCTCTTTAAAATGACCTTTACATAAAGCTAGTTAAACATACAAATAAAAGGTCTGGCTTAAATGATTCATATGAGCTTGGGCTCGACTTGATGTGTTTACACCTATATGGCCATATGGGTTAGTCTTTAATAATTTACGAGTACTTCTTAATGAACGAGACGTATTTACCCTTTTTATGTGGATATATCTTTTTATGAGTGTTTCTGTGTAGTTTTTTAAACAATTAACGTATATTTTATGCTAAATTAACATATTATCTTATTACAACTTCAAACACTTTTAGTTATTTATCAACTATACCATGATATTAAACGTGTTAGGACTAAAAAAACGTATAAGCATTAGTCAATGTAAACAAAATAATTGAAAATGCCGGCTGCAACACGTTCTCAATAAGTGTGAATAATTAATAAAATATGTCAACAGCGGTGTTGGAGGAAATAATATATGTATTCAACGAAGCCAATGTATGAATATCATACATATAGTTTTTCTCTTTTATTTTTTAATAGAGTAAATTACGTTTTTAGCCTATGTGCTTATATCACTTTTATAACATTAGCTCAAAATAAGAATTTTTAATATATGCGTCCTTATGATCTCTATAACTAACTATTTTGGCCCATGAGTCTAACCAAACCTCAAACTCTGGTTAATTATTACTCACATGACAAACACATGATGTCTAAAATGGTAATTTCCCCTCCCCTTTTTTAATGACGCATATTAAAAACAAATTAATTCTCATTTACACCACAAAACCCCTAAATTCCCATCATCTTCTCCAAGAAAAACCCCAAATCAATTTAGGGTAAGTTTATAATGGGCTTCTAGTTCCATCCTGAGCGGATGAGGAAGGCGAATTCAGATGAATTCGACTATCCTGGATGCACTGCTGCTTACAAGGTATACATTTTATCCATTTCCAATTAGTTATTATTTTTTAAACGTGAGTTTTATAAGCGATCGTGTGTTGAATCGACTGTAACTTGATTGCAGGAATTTGTGAAGGCGGTTGTAGCATATCAAAAGAAGCTTAGGTGCTGTTTGTTTTTTCTGCGGGAAAAGGTCTGCAGTCTGCGGACCACATCTGCAGGCATCTGCAGGAGAAGAGGTGGACCAAAGGTCTGCAGTCTGCAAGGAAAAGAGGGTTTGTTTTTTTTATTTTATAAAAACATCTTCTCACTTAGAAGACACACACAAACACACTTTCACACACAAACCTCCCTCGATCTCTCTCCTCTCTGCCTTCATCACCACCACCAAGCATCATCGCTAACCCACCGCCACCACCGTCACCACAAACATCCCCCGTCGCAACCACCCACCCCCGTCACACTCTCCTCCCTCGATCTCTCTCTCTGCCTTCATCACCACCACCAAGCACCACCGCAAACCCATCGATCACCGATCTCCGATGATGATGATGGTCTCCTGCTGCTCCCTCTCTCTCTCTCTAGTCTCTACGGTATCTCTCTCTCATCGATTTGGGGGTTTTGTTCGATTTAGGGTTTCGGTTCAAGCACCACCACCGATCTCCGATCTGGTAGCACTACCACCACCGATCTCTCTCTCTCTCTCTCTCTACGGTATCTCTCTCACTCTCTCTCTCTACGGTATCTCTCTCACCGATATTGACTTAGGGGTTTTGGTTCGATTTGGGGTTTTTGGGCAGGGATGTGGTGGCGGAGGTGGTGGCGGAGGTGGTGGAAGAAGAGGTCTGCCAAGAAAAGGTTCCAAGAAGACATGGAATCATGTCTGTGTGGTGAAGAGGTCTCACAGACCTTTTTTTAATGAAAGGTCTGCGAGAAAACAAACAAGCCGCGGACACCAAACCTCTGCGCGCGTCTGCGCGGCGCAGACATAAGTGGCCAGAAGTGCTTCTGGCCAAAAAACAAACACCACCTTAATATCATAAAAAGGGTACCGACATCTTTAAAACTTGATAAAGAATTGGAGCAAAAGAGAAACGTTATTGTTCGTAGCTTCTCGCTTGCAAGAAACTTATACGAAGGAGGCGATAATACTCGTCAACTTAAAGGGTCTGATCTCAAACCGGGAGCTGAGTTTCTTGAGGTATGATGAGTGATTCAACCTTTCAACCCACTGAACAATTTGATCTTATTTTTATTTACTTCGGTTGACTAACGATGGCGATTTTGAATTGGTTACAGTCAAATATAGCACTGAGTGTGCAACAAGAGAACAGGCTGAAGCAAATGGGAGCAACAGTGAGGAATGCATCTTCATACATGGAGAGATTGAAGATGAATAAAGAAAGAGAGAAATTAGCAAGAGCTGTAATGGGGAAGATGACAATTGAGCAATTATCTGATCTTAATCTGTTAAACCATATAATGGGGCAGATATCTTCTGATATGTTAATGATTTGAGGTTTTTTTTTTTTTTTTTTGAGAAAATGATAGGAATTTAGGGGTTTTGTGGTGTAAATGAGAATTAATTTGTTTTTAATACGTGTCATTAAAAAGGGGAGGGGAAATTACCATTTTAGACATCATGTGCCTGTCATGTGAGTAATAATTAACCAGAGTTTAGGGTATGGTTAAACTCAGGGGCCAAAATAGTTAGTTATAAAGATCATGGGGGCACATATGTTAAAAATTCTTATTTTGGACTAATATAGTAAAAATGATATAACCACAGGAGCCAAAAACGTAATTTACTCTTTTTAATACTGGGTCAAAGAGAAATATTGTTTACAAACATAATTTTGTTTGGTGTCTTTTAGGGGCTGTTTGGTAACTTCTGAATGGTTAAGTGCTGAATCACTAAAAGGTCTGAACTATTAAGAGCTAGATAATGCTTAAACGTTTAGAGACAAATGTCAGACCAACTCAGATTATAGGTCTTAACCATTCAGACTCGGTATAATGCTTAATCATTCAGAGGCAAATGTCTGAACAACTCAGACATCTACTAACGAAACAAACAGTATGAACTAATAAAATATCTGAATCATTAAGAGCCCTATTAAGAGATAAACAAACAGCTTCTTAGTGTTTGTGACAATATATATTTAATAAACTAATTACACGTTGTCCATAAACAATTTTTAAGCACTGAGTTTTGTTGGTTTGCCCCCTTTAACTTCCCAAACAATTTCTTCATTGTTAATATCGATTTCGCTTCCACAATCGATTATATAAGCTAGAGAAATGAATTAAAAGAGTAATGCAAGAAGTACCTAGAATAGCACACATTTTTAAATAAGAAATTTTATTCGTAGTGTGATTATCATTATCACCGTTACCACTAGGCCTGTAAACGAACCGAACGTTTATGAACTCTTCATGAATTTGTTCGGCGGGAAGTTCTTTTGTGTTCGTTTATTTAATAAACGAACGAACACGAACAAAAAAATTATTCGTTTAATTAAATGAAAGAACATGAACACACCTTGTGTTCGTTCATTTATGTTCGTGAACATTCTTTTATGTTCGTTCATTTATGTTCGTGAACGTTCGTTTATGTTCATTTAAATTTTATTAAATACATAAATAGTTATATTTAGAGTAAATTACTTTTTGAGTCCCTGTGTTTTATGGGTTTTAACTAGTTGAGTCCAAAAGCAAAAAGTTTAACGACCTGAGTCCCCATAAGCATTTTCTTTAACCATTTGAGTCCAAATTTCTAACCCAGTTAGAATTTTGTTGTTAAATTTTGTTAAATGACCAAATTACCCCTATAAAACACAGGGACTCAAAAAGAAAAAAAAATATATTATTATTATTATTATTATTATTATTATTATTATTATTATTATTATCATTTAATTTAAAAAGGGGTAATCACGAAAATAGCCATTGACTGGTCAATTTTTCAAAAATGGCCAGTTGACACGGCTCCACGAGCCTTTTCACAAATTCCAACACGGCTTAAAAGAACTTTCTTCAACAGCCACTCACCTTTTGACACGTGTGCACCCACTTTTTGAAAAGTTTGTCTTCTGACACGAGTTCAGTCCTGTCTTTTGAAAAGTTGTGCACACCCACTTCTTGAAAATTGAACGTTCACTTTTGGACTGAATATTCAATGGGCTGTTGACACATGTGCTTATTAATTGACCGTTCATTGCTAACTTATTAATTGACCGTTCATTGATCTAACACAAACCCCATATCAAACTTGTTTGTTAATCGGCTGTTGACGGAAGTCAATCGGAGGTGAAGAACTAAGTTGTCGGCCAGAGAACGTTGGTGATGGAGGTTAATGTGATGATGAATGATGAAGTGGAGAAGACGATGTATGGCGACAGTGATGAACATTGGTTAAGATGATCGGACAAGAAAGTTGTGGTGGTGTAAGGTGGTTGCAAGTCGGAACAGTGTGAGTCGGAACCTCTAATATGTTGAAGGAACTCGAAACCTGTGACGGCTTGAGCACTTGCCGGAAACGGCTCGATGATGGTGGAGGTTAGTCTATTTGTGGGTGACGGTTGGTATGGTGGTCGATCGGAGGGTGGTGGTTGGTTGCTTTACGGTGGTGGTTGTGGTGGGTGGAGGGTCGTGGGTAGAGGGTGGTGGTGCTCGGTGAGGGCGGTGGTTGGTTGCAGGTGGTGGTGGTTTACGGTGGGTGGAGGGTGGTGGTGCTCGATGAGGATGGTGGTTGCAGGTTTGGAACAAACAAGTTTGAATGAAGGTTTGTGTCTTTGTTGCAGGTTTGACAGTAGGAGAAATGTTGTTAGGTCATACAAAGACACAACAATCATGAACAATACAAGTTTGAATGAAGGTTTACGGTGGGTGGAGGGTCATGGTGTGTGCATTCTTTGAGTGGGTAGTGATTTCAGCAGACAAGATGAGAGAGAGAGGGGCTAAGGGAACATGGTGATGACAGCCCAGCACACGTGGCAAAACATGATTGGTCAGGAGGAAAGTTCTTAACTTTTTATTTGAGCCGTGTGGGAATTCGTGAAAGCCCATAAAATGGGGTGTCAACTGGCTATTTTTGCAAATTTGACCAAATCTTGGCTATTCTCGTGATTAGCCCATTTAAAAATCATATCATCATTTTCACCAAATGAATCAAATCATCACTACAGGAATCGCTTTACCTGTTGGATGTCACAAATCAAATCATCACTACAAAATCAAATCACTATGCAGGAAACAGTTTATGTATAGATATTTTTATGATGAATAAATAATCATCAGGACAGGCAAATCGTTTACATATAAGCATTCCGAACCGACTTACCCAGTATACACAAATTACACAAATTAGTAAAATACACAAATTACAATATTATTACCTCCGATCCCCATTTTTGTGCAATCAATCATATCACCATTATCACTAAACACAAGTCTCCCAACAACCACTCCTTTCTCAGCAGCAACAACATCCAACGACGACCAAGTGCACCCCAAAATACACGACACGTCATCCAAAACGGCGTCGGATTGCTTCTGGTCCTGAAACAGCTTCACATCGGTATAAAACAAATCACGTAGAGCTGGTTCGTGGCGGCGCATGAGGGGACGGAGAAGGAGAAGCCGTTACCGGCCAGGATGGGTTTGGTGAGATTGAGGGCGAGGGTGAGGATGCGGTTTTGGACGGAGGATAACGGGAGGTCGGTGACTTCACGGCAGGTGGAGGAGAGAGAGAGAGGTCGGTTAGGGTTAGGGTTTTGGAGGTGGAGGCGGATTTGGTGGCGGCGGTTAGGGTTTTGAGGGTGGATAAGATGACAGGGTCTGGTTTTAGAAGGTTGTTGAAGGGGAGGCATGTGGTGGTGGTGGTGTCGTCGTCGGAATCGGAGTCTGCTCGCCGGCGTTTTCCCATTTTGGAGTAACAGGCGGAAGAGGAAAGTGGTCAGAGTGACTTGGTCTATTGTGTGTGAAGACGATGATGATATGATTTTTAAATTAAATGATAATAATAATAATATATTCTTTTTCTTTTTGAGTTCTTGTGTTTTATAGGGGTAATTTGGTAATTTAACAAAAGTTAACAACAAAATATTAATTGAGTTAGAAATTTGGACTCAAATGGTTAAAGAAAATGCTTATGGAGACTCAGGTCGTTAAACTTTTTGCTTTTGGACTCAACTAGTTAAAACCCATAAAACACAGGGACTCAAAAAGTAATTTACCCTTATATTTAGGGCTGTAAACGAACCGAATGAACACGAACGAGGCCTTGTTCGTGTTCGTTCGTTAAGGAAATAAATGTGTTCACGAACGGTTCATGAACACTTACCGAACGAGATTTTATGTTCGTGTTCGTTCATTAAGGAAATGAGCGTGTTCACGAACGGTTCACGAACACAAGCGAACACAAATAAATTTGGTGAACGCGATGAATGATAAAGGTGGATGGCCCAGAGAGTAGCACTAGAACTTGAATCCCTTATTGTGGAACAGAGGTAGATCATGTACGTAGATGTAAATAATGAGAAAAGAAAGGGAAATGGTGCATAAACAAGGTGAAAGAGGGTTTCCTAGTTTAATTGTTAGGGTAATGATATAAATAAAAGTTTAATAGTATAAAAAGTATAGATAAAATATATGAAAGTATAAAAATCTTTAATTAAAACACGAACATAAACGAACGCAAATGAACGAATGTTCACGAACACCTTACCGAACGTTCACGAACACAATTGAACGAACGAGACCTTTGTTCATGTTCGTTCATTTAACTAATCGAACGAAATTTCTTGTTCATGTTCGTTCGTTTATTAAACGAACGAACATAAACGAACTTCCCGCCGAACGGTTCACGAACTGTTCGCTGAACGTTCAGTTCGTTTACAGGCCTACTTATATTTATATAAATATTAGGTTTTCTAACTAGTTATATAAATATAACTAATTAGTATATCTATAAACCCTTATTTAGATGTGTTATCGGATGAAATGTAATATATTAGACTTGTTTCTTCAATCATGTTAATTTATGTTTATTCAAGCATGTTCAGTAAATTTTTTTGTGTTCGTTTATGTTCGTGAACTGTTCGTTTAGGCTTTAAATGAACGAACATAAACGAACACGAACATGCCCGATTTCTTAATGAACGAACACGAACATAAAACTGTGTTCGATTATATGTTCGTGTTCGGTTAAAGTTAAACGAACGAACATGAACATGCCTATATTCGTATTCGTTCGGTTCGTTTACAGGCCTAGTTGCCACACCATCGGTCCCACCAATTACGTGACCTATGACCTACGCCGGCACCAAATTAACTGCCATTTTTAAGGTTGTTGAGATAAAAGACAAAAACGTTATAGCGTCGTCACATGTTCAAACAAAAAAAAGTAATTAAATCCTTAATTAATTTAGATTGACACACTAACATATGTATCATTAACTTTTTTTTTTCTAATTAACTTGGTGTTTATATATGTTTCATTGTTAACTTTAATTTTGAAAGTTGTATTTAACATAAGAAATATGATTTGTACGTACCAAAAAGGCTATTTATACATCAAAACATGTGTACGAGTTGCTATACCTATGTTTGAATATTAAATTCGTATTTATACATCAAAACATGTGTACGAGTTGCTATACCTATGTTTGAATACTAAATTCGGTTTTTGATCTGTTTTTGTTGTTAATTGTTTTTTCAATATTTATCTAAAATTTTTATGGTTTGACCGTTTGAATAAAATATAACTCAAGTTTATTTATGAATGTGAGTTGGATTTTAGGTCTAAACTAGTAGAAATTTTATGCACAATGCAGCCGAAAGTTTATTTTCAATGGTATTAGACTATTAGGTTTAAATGTTTAATACAAATAGTAGCATGCCCAAAAGGATAATTACACGTGTTGTATACTGATTGAAAATTATAAAAAGAAATAATGATACTAGTGCCATTATTGTTCAGTCAGTATCAGTTATGCGTGGTACGTTTTGGTATGACGTTTTCAATAAAAAATACATCTGAATGTTAAAAAAAATATTTGGAATCAGTACCAAACATACCCATCCGATAATGAAAAAGAAACTTTGTGAGAACTAAGCTCATAATGTTTTATAAATGTTTAGCCCATTAAATACCAAATTATAAGACCCAAAAATGTTAAAGCAGGAAACCATTTAATTGTATAAATAACCCCAAGGCCCAAACAACATTTTATTTCAATCAGGCCTAAATCATAGTGAACACAAAAAAAGCCCAAAACAAAATAACCTTTTTTTTATAACATTACGGGGCTGTTTGGTAGCCTCTTAATGACCATTCAGATGCTATCTCTTAATGGTTTAAAACCTCTGAATGAATAAGAGGTAGGCTCAAGTCTGAATGGTTAAGAGGTAACATCTGAATGGTAAATCATTACATGTCACAATTTTCTACCTTCTCATTGGTAAAATTCTTAATACTTCCATTAAAAGGTAGCCTCTTAGACCATGTGTAGTGGTAAATCAATATAATGCCCCCATCATGGGGCGTTTTGCGACACGTGTCATCCCAGTCAGCATGGGACATTATAGCATAAAGTGGTGTAGTGGGACATTATTCCAATAACGCCCATGCAATCATTTCCCAATTAGTATTTTTTTTAATTTAAAACATAAAAAACTTTATTAATTTAAAATAAAAATTACACTACTTGAAAAAAAAAAGAAACCGAAATAAAAAACAGAAAATTAAAATACAGAAAATTAAAAAACCTAAAAAAAATAATGTTAAAAAAAACAAGAATAATTCGGTGTAACTTCAAAGGTCCTTTTGTTAAAAAAAACAAGAAAATTACCTTTTGTTTTTTTTCCCACCAAAGGTCCCACTGCTTTATCCCTTCTTCTTCTTCTTCCTTTCTTCTTCTTCTTCCCCACCACCTGCAACTTCAAAAAAAAACCATTCTCTTCTTCCTTTTCTTCTGTTTTTTTAAATAAAACTAATTATAAACACACACAAATATTATACACACATGGCAAGCTTTCATTGGACAACCAAATGAAGTTCCGGCGTTTTTTAAATAACGCCAACCCAATTTTTTTTTCAAAAATAACGCCGGAAAACGCCGGCCATAATGGGGGTGTGGGCATTACTGGGCGTTTTTTTGCAATTTTTTTAAAAAATCACGCCCCACTACGGGTGGTCTTAATGACCATTCAGATGCTACCAAACAGCCCCTACATGTCATGTCAATACTTCATTACCTGGTTGAAGATAAATAGATTTTCTCTAACGAGTAAATTTGCATATCACGAGGATTGAACTCCTCACCTCTTACTACTCTAAGCTTTATTTAACTCACCAAGTAGATTAAACATAAGTAGATTAAAGATAAATAGATGCTAGTTGAAACTTAAATATTTATTAAACATTTTATTTGATTTGAAATTTCTTGTTACTTTTTACTTCATTCATTTATTTGAATGCTTAAATTGTTAGTGACTTGATTTTAACATTTAGATATATAATGGGAATTACATGATGGCCTCCTTGCAAAAATTATGGCTTCTTTTTCATCAGGATACTCTCACAACTAAACATAGAATGTTGTTGCATAGAAAAAATGTAGTGGAATGTTTTTTTTTTTACATGTATATGGGTCGTATAACATTATACGAGCCGTATACAATTGTATACGAGCCGTATACAATTGTATACGAGCAATATAATGTTATACGACCTAATGTGAATTTTTCGTGAGGTTTGATCAGATTTTTGGGTTTTTAACATTTGTATGCGGGCCGTATAATGTTATACGACCCGCGCGCGCGCGTGTGTGTATATATGTTGTAAAACCGAACAACCGTTTAATAAGTTTTAGTAATTGTTCAGATACGTTTGCCATATTATTTAGATATATTGGATTATGTTACGAGTTTGTAAAACGTATATGTTACAATAGTATTTGCCATATTATTTTTTATATATATCGGATAAGCAAAACATGTGCATATGATAAACAATAAAATAAAAATTATTAAATAAACAAGATAAAATGTAAACATAAGATTAATATTTACAATGTTTTACATCTAAAACAACAAAAGATAAATATTTACAATGTTTCAAACGTAAACAACAAAACCAAAATAAAATAAGCAGCTACGGTGGTGGTGGTGGTGCAGCTCCAACTCGTGTAGGTAGAGGCGCGCCAGAATGCATAGCAATAATCGCCTCCACCATCCACTATATGTTGCTCTGCATACGCGATACGTCCACCCGTATAACAGCTACACCCGACTCGACCTGAGGCAGTCTCTCCTCCACCCCCGCTGGAGGCATCACACGTGAATTTTCAACTTGAATATTCAAGTTATATACGATCTTATATAATGTATACAATTGTATACAACTTGAATAGTCAAGCTATATACGATCGTATACCCGTTGAATCTTCAAGTTGTATATGATCGTATACAGTGTATACGACTGCATACACTTGAATTTTCAATCTTTTTTCTAATTAAGTTTTTTTTTTTTTTCAAATTCAATCAAACAATCAATTTCGTTAAGCTAATATACGCTATTCGATATGCTATACGATACCATAATCTAACAAGTTACGTAATCTGAAACTCTATTCTACGAACGAGGCTTAGAAACGTACCGTAATAGAAGAACTGTAAGATCCTTAGTCCACTTATACGATTTACGTATATTTTTCGACTATAATTATTTCATTATACTTACAAAATATGCATTTCTTAAAAACTTTTAAGAAATAACACAATTCAACATTTCCTAAAACATTCGCCGTTTAAAACTTGACGACGAATCATTTCGCGAAAGCTTGAATCTTGATCGTATTCAGTTCTTTATCGAGCTTGATCGTCCTCCGGTACTGCATATTAAACCTACATTTCATAAAAACATGAAATGTTTTAGTCATATAACATTTAAAACGAGTTTAAACGAGTTCGTAATGCAAAATCATTCAACAGCAACAATTTGCAGGGATTTAAGGCTGTCGCGTGCCGCGACACCATTAACCAAACCCGTCGCGTGCCGCGACAGTATGTAGTCCCTTCCGTCGCGTGACGCGAGGGTGGCATTTCGACAGCAAGACTTGTTTTCAGACCTGCATTTTCCAGCCAAACTATCTTTTACGAAAACGGGCATAACTTGCCCATTTTTTATCCGATTTGACTCACGTTTCTTCCTACGTGATCGTAAAATTATTCTCCATCACATGGAGTTAACATCCGACATTCGGATTAAAAAAAATTATACTTTTAAGCCTTCGGCTTAAAATGTAATTATGAATGTTTGACCCATTCATATATACATCAAACAAACATGTTTGTTTGATCTCGATATCTCATAAACTTTATAAAGTCAATGTTATCTATCGTACTAGATTCAAATCCCGGGTTTATATACCTTCTTAAACCCGTTTTTACTTAAATGCTTATTTTGACCCGTTAAGGGTATTTAAGCATTTTTCCGCATAATTCATGCCCCTTTACTTCTAGCATCTTAATTCCACATTATTTATCAATCGATCTTCCACCACAACTATATTTTTTGCGGATTTAATGTGGTGATTTATATATATTCTGAGTTATACCCCTCAGATTATCATTTTACGGCAAAGACTCATATAGAGTCATTTGACCATAAATTTACATCTTTCGCTTTCTATACTTATTCGAAGTATTTGTTTTGTCATAAAACTCATTTCCAAACAAGCTATAAGGGTCGTTCGCTCGATTTAGCTTACAAGAGCATTTTGGTCCATTTTAGCCATTCATTAAAATGAAGGACTTTTACAATCATGTTTGACCCCAAATCTCTCTTTTAACTATGATTTTGATTTGAAAAGTCATTATGTTTTCAAAACACGATGACCATCATATGAATCATTCGGTTTACTTATTAAAGTAACCAAATGTCTATTTTGACTTCATTTAACTCTCAATGAACCTTTCGTTCTAATTGAGTAGTTAACCTATTACACATACCTGGCTCGGATCAATACATTGACCCGTTTTAATACTTTGCTTTAATAATCGCTACTTAATAGCGATGCAAGTTATCCTTCCCCTATTCACTCCTGTGAACATAAGACTTGACAATATTCATTAGTCGATATTTTCAAATGGTGATATTTTCACCATCTGACCCGTTGGTCTAAGTGACCGTTTATCTTTGCGAGACGTATTTATTACCATCTTATCTACATGACTCACTCCGATTTACACCGTACGGTCATTTTTATTTATAAACCATTTCTTAACTCTTTTGACCCCTTTATGTCTTACGGCATAAAGCGTCTTTCAAAAACTAACGGTTATCGTCAACGAGTGACCGAATTACCGTTTTACCCTTATTATTTGTATTGGTTTACCTTATAAGGTAATCATTTAAAACTCGTTATTTATTAGTCATTGCATGACTAAATAATCTTACTAACTCTTTTTAACCATTCAACATGGTTTATCATTATCGTCTTTTGTTCCGAACCGCACATGTCGTGTCGAAACATCATAATTCAAATATGACTTTTTATTATTCATAACCTATAAAACCAATAGATATTAAATAAAATGTGTAAGCTTTGACTTACCTTGCATCATGATTATGCTTTTCTTCATACTTGATTTGTTTGACCCGCTTCATTCCAAGCTTCCACCTAGCTTGTTAAGCGTCAAACTATCATTGTAAATTGGTAAGATGGTTAGACTAGTCATAATCATTTACGACTATTCCATCCTACAATCTTTATGTCGAAATTATCATTCGATCATATAAAAGGTTTTGACTTTAAAAAGTCAAACTGTATATTGACAAAAGTAATTACACGATGTAGTTTAACTACTCATTTTATTACTTTTCCACTATACGGTAAGCATCCTTATTATGCTACCGTTTTAACTACTTATGAATTCAAGTTATTGTAATCGAATTTCATTCGATTAACAAATGATGATATCAAACATCATTTTAATCATAATATATCATCATTTTCATTTTATCATACTAATCCAATTCCTAGCAAGTAAGATCATGTACTCAAACACAAAATTTGTTTAAGTATTTCCTGATTACTATCAGCTATGATGATTCTAATCATAAGTATATCATCAAATTCATCATATGATTAAAACCCACTTATCCTTGTGTGGTAAATCATATAATTATTCAATTTATAGCATCATATGCATAATTTTCACTTAGGGTTTGGTTCCTAAGCATACATCACTAATTCAATCATAGCTTTAATAATTCATTCATAATTCGCGATTATGATGATTATTCAAATTTCACAACTTCACAAATCATCAAAATTTGACATACCTTATGATCTCCTAGCTTGGGTGATCATTAATTCACGTTCAATTGTGAATTTAGACTTCATTTGGCCCTTCAATTGGATGATTTGGTTGAAAGTTAGGGTTTGGCTCCTAGGGAGCTCACTGATGTCGATCACAGAACACACACTAAGTGTGTGTGTTTTGTTTTAAGTTTCTTTTATAATTAAACTTTCAAGTTTATCCACTTTGGCCCCTCATGTTTGGTTAGTTTATTAAGTAGGCCACAACCCACTTATTTTCTAACAATATTCCCACTTATTAACTAGGTTAAACATTCCTAGTTAATTTAGTGAGTTCGAGGAGATTTATGGCTAAGTTTATTTTAAGTCTCGTTAACTCGGGCTTCCATAAACTTTATTTTCTCAAAAGCTTTCTTTCAGCTTTTATACAATATTAGGTTTATTTATTTAAGAATCCTAATATTCACCGGGTTAGTTTTACCATTACGGTAATTTAACCGTCTTTTAGTATTAATATGGTTTGATTATCAAACCCGTTTTCGGGGTGTTACAAGAACGAGAAGAAAACGACACGAACGCCGAAGAACGATATCCAAGAACGATCCAAGAGAAAACCGAGAGAATTCTAGTGAAATTTGAGGTCGTATGTGGATATGTGGTCGTATAGCATATTATATGATCTTTTTTTGATTGTATACGGCCCATATAATGTTATACGGGTCGTATACAACGTTTATTATTTTTTTATTCACTCCTATACACAATATACGAGCACTGTTTTTGTTTTGTATACGGGTCGTATAATGTTATACGACCCGTATACAATTAACCAATTTTTTTTAATTTGTATATGTGGAATTGACGAAAACGCAGTCGGTATGTGTTCAGAACATGAAATAAGATCAAGCTTATTTTGCTTTTACTTTATGTTTATTAACTGGTCACCTTAACTCAAACTTTTCATCATTACAAATTGTCGGAACATGAAATAAGATCAAGCTTATTTTACTTTCGCTTTATGTTTATCAATTGGTCGTTTGTTTGAGTCCTAACAAACTACTTTCTATTGATTACCGGTATGTGGAATTGACGAAAACGTAGTCGGTATGTGTTCAGAACATGAAATAAGATCAAGCTTATTTTGCTTTTGTTTCATATTTATTAACTGGTCAACTTGACTCAAACTTTTCATCATTACAAAGTGTCGGAACATGAAATAAGATCAAGCTTATTTTGCTTTTGCTTTATGTTTATCAACTGGTCGTTTGTTTGAGTTCTAAAGAACTACTTTATATTGATTACCGGTATGTGGAATTGACGAAAATACAGTCAGTATGTATTCAGAACATGAAATAAGATCAATGCTTTTCTTTTATTCCTTTTCATTAACCACATAATAATATGGCATTTAAATTTATGTAGTTCATATATATTTTAACACAAGTTATGACATCATCCATTTTTTTAAGTCGGGTTTCAATCTAATAAACAATTATTTAAATATTGTAAACTAACCAAAGAAAAGAGTAAACTGTTAAAATGGTCCTTAAGGTTTGGTCATTTTTGCCACTTTAATCCAAAATTAAAACCTTTTGAATCTGGGTCCCTGTTGTTTCAATTTTATTGCCATTTTCATCCAAAAGCAAAATCTGGTCAGATTTTTCAGTTAACATCCAGTTTTTTTTTTGTCTTTTCCTCCCTTTTAATAAAGGGTAAAATGGTCTAATTTTTTTTAGTTTGTTATAGTAAAACATTAAAAGACTATTTTGCTCTTTATTAAAAGGGAGGAAAAAGACAAAAAAATTGGATGTTAACTGAAAAATCTAACCAGATTTTTATTTTGAATGAAAATGACAACAAAATTGAAACCAAAGGGATCCAGATTCAAAAGGTTTGAGTTTTGGACTAAAGTGTCAAAAGTGACCAAACCTTATGTACCATTTTGACAGTTTAGTCCAAAAAAAATAAAAAAAAATGTTTACAAAAAGTGAAACATTTCTTTTCTTTGATGTGTCCTTTAAAACAAAGTTTTAGGGACTTCTTTTTATTTACCCTAAAATGGAGGGATTTTTCTTTTTTCATATTTGCTTTCTAAATCACCTATTCATCTTTTTATCGAACTTGATAAGTCACAAAAAGATTTATCCTTGTCATTTTTATCACCTTTTGCTAGTTTTTCTCATGTTATATGAGTAATTTCAACCAATATCACGTGTTTTTTTTCACAAAACTATCTTATTTGATTTGTAATTGTTTAATAAATTGGTGTTAGTGTTGGTGGTGGTGACAGTAGAAATGGTGGAGGAAGAGGAGGCGGTGGTTATGGCGTAGACAATGGTGGCGGAGGCATGGATGGTGATGGTTGTGTTGCATGAGACTTGACGATCACATCAGTAAATTGGTCATTTATATTTGTCACCACAAGTGAAGCGTGTACAAGTAAAATTAGCTTCAAAAGGAATGCAAAATTCATGGTCTAGTAGGGACCAGGCGCATTATTAGTACTAACAACAAAGATGCATGGTCATAACTAGGATGGGCACAACTTCTATAATTCCTTCTTGTATCTTCCATATCAATTTGTTGTTATTTAGATGTTAAAGATTTGTTTTTGCCAAACTTTTGTTGAAGATTGTCAAGCCCTCAAGTACACACATAAGGTCATAGACCGACCTTCGCAGTGAATGTCAAAACTTTTACCTAATTGTGAAGGGGTAAAGTATTTAGCTATACATGCATGTTCAATTATCATCATACTCTGTAAATTCCACCAATAGTAAGGTAAAGTAGTATATGAGGTATACATGTTCAATTGGAAAGTAATAAAAAACTAGGGTTAAGACCCGCCCGCGTTGCGGCGCGGGTACATCGTAAACATTGAATGGATTAGTCCAAACGCTATATGACGCATTAACCATATGAAAAGACACATTTCGATGTATCCAGTTGAACTCAGTGTAACCTGTATAAGCATTGTGATTGGATCAAACGTAAAGTAAATGGAATTCATATTGAACAATATAAAGTATTATATGTGACCCAACTTATACAAAAAAAAAAACATAACGGGTATGAAGGAAAATATGCACATGTAATCGAAATGGATTAATTAGAGCTTTCGAAAAAAGGGGAGAAAAAGAAACCATAATTTGACTCCACTCGTTTCGAAACAAACTTTACGAAACATACATAAAATAAACACGAAAACATATTATATAGGGGTAAACTGAAACAAAAAATTAGTAAAAAATTTAACAGGTTAATAACATTCGTAAAACCGTGCCAAGTAGCACCAATGCCACAACCACATCGAATCTCAACATCGTAAAAATAAAATAGACAAAATGATAAAAATTACACTGAACGAAAAGCAGACTAAAATCGTTGAACCACGCACACCCGTTATAGTGTCTTAATGCGAAGAAATTAACCAGAAACGTAAAATGTAGGAAATAATAACTTAGTCGATCTACGAACCGCCCGTTGCGGCGAACTTTTCAAAAGGGGAAAAATGGACGCATTGCGACGGGTCTGTCAAATATGAAAAAATATAGCAAAAACATTGAACCTCACATGCACGCTACGACATGTTAACTCACAAAATTTAGAACGAAACGTAAAACGAAAAACTTGCGAAAGATAAAAAGTATGGGGTACGAAATTTGTAAATAATAAAGTGTTGTGTTAAATTATAAAAGATGGAAAACTTTGGGATAAAAATAAAAAAAAAATGAAAAAGGGGTTAAAATGTAAAATATGAAATGTTTGGGTTAAATGTGAAAAACCTAGTTTTTTTTTTTTTTTTTTTTTTGAAACACTACCAAACACAAGGTACAAGTCATAATGCACGTATAAATTGTTTATTTATATATGAAATAATAGACATTATTCACATGACATGCACACAACTCTACCACACTAGTCATACTACCCAGTTGGTTTGGTTAACTACATATAATGATATAAATAAGGCAATTTGATAATTCTTAACATAATTGCCCTTTAATTGCACAAAATGTTTTTCAATTACTTATACATTCACCTTACCAATATTACTCAATTAAACTGACCAACCGAATTCTACCATCTTAAAAGCACTAAAAGTACTCAGGTTTTTATTCTACGTGTAATGGAGCGTTTAATAACGGGGGATTGGGCCATGGCGTCCTATAACGTCGCCCAACACTGAAACAGGGGGCGTTATGGGGTTTAAATTTCTTGTTCCCGTTATGTTGATCGCGGCGTTTCAAAGATGGATTTCAAAATTCTAACCGTTGCAAAAAAAGTAAAAAGAATAATAAATTCAATTAAATTACCATCTCTCATATAAATATACCTCCATCTCTCCTATTTTTTATAAAATCCAATACACTCAACACACTTTCAAACCCACTTTCTTTCTAGCTTTTTTTTTTTTAATTTATAATTTTTATACAATGCAACCATTCAACCGCGGTTTTGTTCCTCCCCGTTCAAGTGCGGACCCGAACCAAAGTAGCAATACTACCCGTCCCGTGTCTGCGGTTCCCACCCGACCCACCCCATACGGATCCGGTTTTGTCGATTTTAATCAACATAATTTCGGGTTTATGAACCTATTGAACCAACCACTCTCATGGGACCCAAATCTATACGGTTGGAACCCGAATCGAAACATGGACGGAATGGGGTCGTCTCAAGCATTCGGATCGGCACAAGCATTCGGCTCCCCACTACGCAAGCCCGAGGTTGTTCCGGAAACACAACCGGAAGTCAAGGAGATGCAAAAAGGAAAAACAAAACGCCCACATAAAAAGAAAATCGAAACCCGGGTGAAAAAATGTGCAACAGTGGGATGACGAAGAGGAGTATGTGTTAACTTGATCTTGGATTGATGTGTCGGAGGACCCCCAAATAGGTAATTTTTTTGTTTTAATTATTTGTTTTTTTCTTTTTTTTTGTATTAATTATTTGTTTTTTTAGTTAATTGCTTTCTAATTACCGCATCATACATTCATATGCATCACATATTGCATAACGACACATCATTATTACACGCAAACTTTATTGTCATACATGATGCACAAAGCACGGTTAGCACAGTTAATGGATATGACAGAAAAATGCTGACGGGGTGCAGTACATAGACAGACGTTGTTTTGAGACCCAGTATGAGCTAGAAACCAAGTTCTACACTAGTATAGTGAGTAGGGAAGTAAGGACCACAAAACTGCTTCACTAGATGATAGTTTAAGTGTCGGAAAGTGCCTAAAACCCACATAAAGTGCAGAATTCTGCATAAATCAGCAAAATTCAGCATTTTAACAAACTAGTAACATGCAAAAATATGAAAAAAATGGTCCTGAATGCTTTCCTAAGTGTTGGGAATTAAAAGTGTCACAAAAGGGCACATAAAGATCACTAAACGGAGTAATTTGACACTTTAACGAACCGGTATCTAACCGAACAACCGGACACTACCCGAAACACCAAAATTATACTAGAAGCATTGTTTTAATGTTTCTGAGCTAGTTATGATCCCCGAGCACCTTAACACACTATATGATGCATGATACACATAAACACTAAACATTATACTTGGATTTCAACCATTATGCTTAACTTATCATTCAAACTAACCAAATACCCCCCCCCCCCCTTCATGTTCATGGTCACAAGGTGTGGCCCCACCCCAAGATTTGCCTAATTTTCCTTTGATTTTATTTGATCTTCCTTGGATTGCTTAAGATCTTATAGTGTGCTGATTAGACACATTAACTTTTGGGTAAAACTATAAGATGAGTTATAAGAAGATAAATGCTCATTCATTACCTCACTTCACTTCACAACACCACACATCTCTTCTTCTTCCTCCCTCACCTCACGGCCACATACAACCTCCACAACACCACCATTTTCAAGTTATGTTCATCCATTCTATGGTGTACACAAGGTGTAAGGAGCTAAGTTAGGAAGCTTGGAGCTTTCGGAAGTTGAAGGACCTTCACCAATTACTTTTATCCACTTCATTTCTACACTTGATCATCCCTAGCCATGAGCTAGTAGTAAGATCTTCTACTCTTCATTTTACTTATATTCTAAGTGGATAAAAGACATTACATAAAGTTAAACATGAAGAACACTAAAGAACATAATCATGAAACATGAACATAAGCTTGAAATTATAAGAAAACTTAAAGGAATCATGTTGTTTAATGTTGTTGTGATATTTGATGAATGATTGTTTGTGTAAATGACGTAGATCATTATATGATCTTGCTAGATCATGATTAAAAACATAACCTAGCAAGATGAGAGGGTGAAAATGTTAGAGATTTATAAATCATCCTCATGAAAGACATGAACTTGAAAAGATATATTGTTTCTTGAAAAATAATAATCAAAGTGGGTTAATAATCATATAGATCTAAAATTTATGGGTGGTTTTCCAAAAGAACCAAGCTTGAAATAAGAGTTTTAGTAGATCTTGGTTCTTACATAAACAAACACTATTTTTAATGGATAAACAAGCATATAAACACTTGTGTAACAAGAAGATTGCTTAAAGAAGCATTTTTAGAAAATGAGTTTGGAAGTTGTAAACACCCAACTTCTTTAAAAATAAAGTTTTCAAAGAAGTAAATACATTTTAAAGGGTAACTAAACTCACTAAACACACTACCAAGTTACTACAAGTTTTTATGAAAGTTCAAGTTCATGATTATTATGTAGATAGCTTTGTTTTAACACTTGGTAAGTGTAGAATTGATTGTTGATTGGTTGTGATGATTTTTTAAAAAGAAAATGATATGCTATGATAGCATGGACACCTCCATTTTTAGGGGAAACTATGGCAAAATTTTCTAAAAATATAAACACTTAGAAAAATATTTTCTAACAAATATTTACAAGTGTATTTTAACTATGGTTTTCAATATAAACTTTGCCATAGACTTTGTTACAAAAATACAAGTATTGGAGGTTGGTTTTTATAAATAAAAATGGATAAATATGTATTTAGAATATATATTTACATTAAGGACATGATGTGTGTGAATACTTGTATACTTTGGGTATTAACTATATTATTTTAGGGATAAAATAATATAACTTAACAATACCAAGAAGTTACAATCCAAAATATTACCGGAAATCTCATGGAATAATTATACAAGTTACACACATAATATTGTGAAACCGCACAAGAATGTAGCTTACAAATATTCCGGAAAATACATTTATGAGCATACTTTTGGTAAAAATTATTTTGGATGCAAAAGAAATGAAAATATGATTTTTATTATCATTACAAAGTATATCATATTTCTGACGAGAAGAAAATATATTATTTTTGGGAAGTAAAAATATATTTTCTTGGAATTCTTAGAAGATATACGATTTTTGAGAAGAATATATATTTTTTCTTAAACTTGGAATACATTATGTTGGATAAAAATAAGTTTATATATATTTTCTAAGTGAGACTTGAAAATATATTATTTTGGAAATATATATTGGGAATATATTGGCATATTTTTATTGGAATAATACACCGGAATATGACGCCAATGCATGGCAAGTTGTACAAATATAAGAATACAACAATACATGTATGAGATACCCCCATCCTTGGGAAGGAAATACGAATATGAATACTTGAGAAGTATTGTTACAAAATATTGTTTCACGATTATTCCAAAATTAAAAATATAATTTAAAGTTAAAATAATTATTATTTTAACAAGTGATTATAACATGGAATAATGTCGAAGACACTTTAAAACATAACTCAAAGGCACTAATCAATAATAAGACAAGGCACGACCCGCTCGTCTAACTGACCGTAGTACGCATGTAGGTAGTCGTGCGTTCTAGAGGAAGCTTTGAGTTGCATCGGATACAAGGAACGCAAAACTGTGAGTTCATGTCCCATTTTCTTTAAACTGTTTTGTTTATTTACTTCGGGGGTGAAATACATGTTACATACGGATTACATACAGATTCAATTGGTACGGTTAGCCTAGGAAAGAACCATAGATCATGTGAGTGGGTAGGCAGATACTTGAGGCCATTAATCCTCGTCGTAGGACCGAGGGACATGAGTGATAGATCTATTTGGGTGTAGCGAGCCCCACCCCTGAGTCCGTTGAGTGGACCACGTGGTGACTATGTCTTACTGACGAAATCTGCTAGGTTTGAGTCTTCCTGCATCACTTCACACATATCAGTGGCCTTGCAAACCATTGGTGATCTTTTCCTTGTTGCTTTCATACCGGGACTTATAAACTTACTGACATACTTACTATGATTTCAAAGGTTTACTCATACACACAAACAAACACATGAACTCGCTCAACTTTTGTTGATGTTTTCAAACTATATGTATTTCAGGGAATTAGTAAGTGGATCTGGCAGGCGTTGGGAGATTTTATGCTGCGTTAAGAATAAAGATGTCATCCATAGTCTTTGCATTTGGCCAGTGTGTCTTATTCCTGGATGAGACGCGTCTTCCAAACCTTGGTGTTATTCAATATCTTTTGATGAGTCCTTAATGAACTCATAAACAATTTGTATGGTTTGTAAAACTTGAATTTGAAGTCTACTTTTTCAAAACAATGTTGTTATGTTTTAAACTTATTTAATGGATGACGAATCTATGGTTTTATCATATAGTTGTTGTTATGATTGAATGCAATGGTGTTAAGAAAGTCACACCATAATCACGCTTTCGCAAAAGTCAGGGTGTGACAGAAATGACTAATGCATTTTCGGAGATAAACAAACGCCTTCAAGACATACACGAACTAGGGACTAAACGTATGGAAGAGAACCGCGAACTGAGCGAGATTATGCGGGATAGACAATGGGCTTATGACTTTGAATTCTACTCGAAACCGCACGACCACCTAACCGGAAAAGCGTTGAAGATGGCGTTGGTACAAAAGGAGCGAATCGAAAAAAATATAACCTTTGAGTTTTTTTATTTTATTTTAGTGTAATGTTTTTTATTTTATTTTATTGTAATGTTTTTTTTTTAATTTTATTGTAATGTTTTTTTATTTAATTAAATGGTTTTTAATTTTATAAAGTTAGAAATTAATTAAAAAATTGAAAATTAATTAATTGAGTAATGATGAGTTTCTATCGGGTAAATACCCATCGGGTTTCGGGTATACCCATGGGTTTCGGGTAAACCCGTTAATTTAAAACAATCGCCTGTTGGGTATACCCAACGAAAAAAACCTATCGGGTATATATCGGTTAACTACTTACTAATCAGTTATGTTTAGAATTATCACTATAAAAATATATTAAAGAACTACAATGATTACAAATAAAATATCTATATGTATAAAATGGATGCATCATATATATACATATTTAAAAATATAGAAAAATTCATATCGGGTATATAATTGGGTAAACGAGGATACTTTATCGGGTAATCGGGTCGGGTAAACAGGTGTTTCACAAAATCTCAAAACCGTCCCAAACCCGTAAAAAATAATAAGTTCCCAAACCTGATTACACAACTTCAAACCCGTCCCAAATGTGTCAGGTTTCGGATTTATCCATCAGGTTTGGGTTTTGTTGTCATCCCTAGGTTTTGAATGAGTACCATTAGCATAACAATCCCGAACCGACACCCTCATAATTTTTCCGACACCCTAATATATTTTAAATTATCCCAATATGTCTTTAAATACACCCCGTATGTGAAAACCGAGCCCGAAGTACAATATAATATTAAAAATAACTTAAAAACAAGTTTATTTAAGTTGAGGCGGGCCGCGTAGAACCCACCTCAACACTCACGAGGACAGTATGAAGGTCAAGACCTGATTTCGTTGATTTCTTTAGTTTAGGCGGGCCGCGTAAGCTTAAGCTTACCCTTACGCGGGCCGCGTGAGATCAAAATGGTGGCAAAGCCCGGTGCGGCCACGTGGCCCAACACCCGACATACCTATGTGATGACCCAGCTAAGCTACGCGATGACCGAGGTTTGACGCAGGCCGCGTAAGCCTGAGCTTACCTTTACGCGGGCCGCGTGAAAGTCGAATTCAGCAACTATAAATAGAATGCATCGGATCTTCAGTCTGCTCGTTTATTTTCTTTTCCTCAATCTCAATTTCTGAATAGTGGGCATTATACCCGAGTCTAATATATCCCCTAAATAGCAAGGTTCTGCTACGATGTAAGTATCATAACCCCTGGAGACGTATTAGATATTCTGCCCGATTGATCTAAGGTTCCGTAACGGCTGTCGTGGTTCTGCCCGACGTAGTCGTTGGAATGCCGTCTCTGGGAGGGTATTACTAAAGTTAAAATGGGTTATTATACTAACACACGTGCATTTGTGTAATTTATAGATTATTCCCAGGAAATCCTTACTGAAAACCCTAAGACAGTAATGTGAGTAATTTCCTTTTTGTAAACAGTTTTTACAAAACCTTAATTATTTTACAATGCAATTTAGCAGTGATTGAGTCTTTGTAATTCTTCAATTGCTGCCGGTATTATGGGGTTTCGTATACATTACTTGATAACCTTCACAATTGGACAACGGGTTAGCCAATGTGTGATATGACCATAGCCACAGATACGGTCGAGTGGCAAGTACTGAATGAGTAATTGTGTAGATATAAACATTGTAATAGCTCTCAATACTGTTTAAATTAAATTAATGTTTCTTGATTAAACCGGGATTCACTCACCAGTATTTCCCACTGACAAATGTTTCTAAAACGCGTTTTAGGTAACACAATGTGAAAGCCAATTAGAAACCAGCTGGACAGCACTGAAGGCTTGGAATAGTGGCTATAAAAGTTACCTAAATAAAAGAAGGCGTTTTATTTAAATAAAATGGGATTTATACCTATAAATTAAGTTTGTAATGAAAACTTGGGTTTTATCCCAATGTGTTAGTTATATAAAATGTGGTATTTTACTCTGATAAAATATTTCGTAACTACGGTCCTGATGAAAATTCCGCTGCCAAATTAGACAATAACGTGATACCACCGAAACTGGCTCGCGGCCGCCCGTTCCCAGGAATTAGGGATCGGGGGTTGCGACAGAAGGTGGTATCAGAGCTATGCCACTGTAACACCTTGAAAATTTATGCCCAATAACGTATAAACACGTGTCATAAGCTCTGAACGTGAGAAAGAATACTTTGGAGGGACTAAAGTTGACAAACGGGAAAACTATGTGAATATAAGGGTCCAAAGTGTCAACAATGGATAAATATATTCTAAAATAGCCCTACATAATGTTTATACCTTCCAACGAATAAATCATGGATCATACGAAGCTAAATATGAAAGAAAGTGAGGAATTACAAACTACAGGGGCTAAAAGTGTCAACATGTGCAAAGTATACCTCTGAGTGACCTTTTGGCAGACCCGAAGCTTTGTAACGATAAAATATACTCACTAGAATATTTGGTTAAAATTTCATAAAGTTACGTTATCGTATGAGAAAGTTATGATCAAATTCGTGTACGAGGGGTTATAAGCGTCAACATTGAATTCTAAGGCCTTATGAGTGGTTACAAGGTTAGTCAAGGACTTAACCAAGTTAGTAAAAGTCCCAAGGCCCTTAAAAATCAAGTTAGAGGGCTGAAATAGCAATTTAGAAGCTTAAAACCACGTTACAAAGGACCAGGGACTGAAAATGCAAAGTTTAAAACTTGTTTGGCTGGTTCTGACTGGTCAGGCGACCCGCGTAAGGATCCCCTATAACCTCAAGCGGGCCGCGTCAGACTACCAGCGACAGAATTCACCTGCAGGTGTCTGTCCAGCCTGTTTAACCGACTTAAAGCTCTTGTTTTCTTATACCAGAGGCCTCTCCAATGGTTTTTCATGCAATAGGGGCACTTGTCTTCATCTGGTAACAATCATAGACTCTTGTGGCATCATCTTAGGAGATTAAATGGCCTATATAAGAACTTCATGTTGTAACCATTTGAGCACCCACTTTCAAAAGTTCACAACTCAACTTCTGGAGCTCCTCTGGTCAGCCACAAGCATCCTTAGCATCCCTAAGCATAATTAGGACTCTTGTAAGTGTCCTTAACCCTTCCAAATTCGTTTTAGCTTAGTTAATTAGCTAAAAGTCAAACCGTCGTAATTAAGGTTTGACTTCGTGATTAATTAAAATGTGCTCTGTCAAATCACGAATTAAAAGTACCTTTAAGTAGGTAATTATGTGGGTAACAAACCCTTAAAAGGGTATTTCCAGATTCCCACTTTAACTATGCTAATTGTCGAGTCAAAGCTTATTATAAAAAGTCAACAGAAAGGCTATTTACAAATTAATACACAATTAGCAATGTAGGATACATGCAATCTGTTTGATCATTTAAAATAACTTGGTAATTGATGTAAGAACATGTCTCAACATGTTCAACTCGACAATTTTCAGTTTAGGCTCGGTTTGGAACCGAAAGTCGCAAAGTTTGACTTCTGCTTTGACTATCAGTTCTGACCCGTTTAAGCCAAGTTTAGGATTGCCTTAGAGCTTCTTCTGGACCTACTTGCATGTTAGTATAACTCTCTGAGATTATACAACTTGGTTCATTAGATATCCTATTCACATGCATGTTTCCGTTAATTGCTTATATGTTGACCATTATGCCCATTTGACCTTAAAATGTGATTTTTG
Source organism: Helianthus annuus (assembly GCF_002127325.2). Lineage (NCBI taxonomy): Eukaryota > Viridiplantae > Streptophyta > Magnoliopsida > Asterales > Asteraceae > Helianthus > Helianthus annuus. Next base: position 22,477,726 of record NC_035447.2, on the reverse strand, counting down.
AAAATGTAAAAGAGTAGACACCTTACCTACTGATTTATAAACTTGCACCCAAAAATTTGAGGTCAGTTTGAGGTCTAGATTAAGAGTTATGCTCAATAGCGTAATTAAGAGCTTCTTTACTAATTAAATGGCGTAAATTACATATAGCCTATCAAAACCCAAATTTTTATACCAAACTTTTTACCCACTGTTATAAAATAATATTTTGGGATTTTTGGAGATTTTTATTTATTTTTAGGCTGAGCATAACTTAGTGTTCTAAGATTAATTCGGTTTATGCCGGTTTTGCCCTTTTAAGCCATAAAATGAGTTTTACAAATCCTTTTGACCTCAAACCAATTTCTACTGATTTGTTATGATAAATAAATTATTTTGAGCCTTCTGGAATATTAAAAATATCAGCTTTTTACAGAAAACCCGGAAATGGCTCCAAATCGCCTTTTTAAGCGTTTTAACGCATAAGTGTGCACTAGAACCTTAATAAGCTTAAGGGATTGAACCTACTAATGTAATCAGTGAATTTTTATATTTTAAACAGTAGGCAAATGTTTTGAACTCAGAATTCCAGAATTGACCTTTTATGCACATGTGAAATTACTAAAATGCCCCTGCGGTGCATAGTAAGGTTAAGGGTAATAAATTTCACATAGATTTGATACCCTACTGTTATAACTTAGTAAATTAAGTATATTTACTAATTTAATCAGACCTGTAACTCAGGTTATTATTTTAACCCTTTTACACCTTATAAAATGACCAAAACGCCCTTATGAGGCATAGTTTTGGTTTAAAACCATTTGGGGCATAATGGAAGGTATCATTCTGATACCACAACATATTTTAAGCATATTGACTTCAGAAACTTGTATTTGACTCTTATGGTTACTCGTTACGCACTATACGCGTTCGGATCGGCTTATGAGACTAGTTTGGCCATTTTAGCCGAAACGGGTCAAACCATATCTTTTTTTTTGGTCTCTAAATCCAGAATGTGATTATGTTACCCATATTAAACAAGCATGCAAGCTTGTTGGGTCAAAACCACATTCTAAAACGGTCTTTGCCTTATTGTGCGTTTAAAACCGTAATCTTCCTTTATAACTAACCGGTCTAAGCTTAAGACCCGTTAGAATTCTAATAGGTTATTAAAACCTTAATTTCCAGATCTAGGAGCCCAGTAAAAGCTACGTGCACTCGCTATATTTGATTTATACTTTGCTCAGGTAAATACGTTTAACTTATTTTCCCTATACGGGCTTGGGGTACGGTATATAAAATACCGCTTGGTCGGGGAATTGACCTTAACCAGTTGATGGTTATGTGTTGTCAAATTAACCCGTTTAAAAATGCTGTTTTGTTTGTTTAACGCCTTTGGGGGTTTAATGACCATGTCCCGGATATCCTTGGCATCATTCAAAGAATGGCCACGACCTTAGCACACGAGTGTAGGCGTACACCCGTAGTGCATTTCAATAAAGTATAATCGTCGGTCGAGAGAAGTCTCGCGGCGAAATTATATTAAGTGGTGTGTCTATTAATCTTTAACCCGACACGACCCGGGCAACTGAACGCATAACGAACATGTAATTCTTTTACAAGATTATTAAGCAAATGATTATCCCAAGTTATAAAAAGTTTTGTGCCAAGGGCATTTAAATCAATTTTAAACATTTTCAAAATGAGTCAGTTAAATTGTATTTACCAGTGTAAACTGACGTATTTTCCAAAAAGGCTAAGTGCAGGTACTACGCGTAATAGGCTGGTCACTCCTTAGCATCCATAGGAGTCTCGCAAGCTTAGGATGCATGAAGTCTGTTGAAATGAAGTTTCCTTTTGTTTGGATCTGCCTGTGCATCTATTTCGATTATTTTGTGATACTTGAATATTACAATATTTTTAAGTTGAAATAAATCTTTCTTTGCTTCCGCTGTGCATTTATATTTTTGTGTTTGACTATGACGATATCAACTACGTCACGGAATCCCCCACCGGGCCCACCGGTGACACGTGGAAAATAGGGGTGTGACAGCCACTGATTCAGCCACAGAAGTGTTCTGCTGACATCAAAATTCAAAGTGTTAGGAAATAAATAACAGAAATACATGTATAATTGTATTTTCTTGTTATGTGTTATCTGACTATTTGTTAGTTACAGTATGAGCGACCAAGGACCATCTGACGCGTATCGTCAATTGTCTGGTTCGCCTATAAGCGAAGATGCCTCTTCTCAGCTTGCCCTCTCGGGGTACTCTGCTGATACAGAAGAAGGAATATTCGTATTTAAGGCTCAATCTGAAGAGCCATTTCCTCGGAAAAAGAGGGGATGGTTCAGTAGGGGAGCACACGAGCGTAGAAAGCGTATGAAAAAGTTACAAGACCAGAGAGCACTAGCCGCAGCTAAACGAGAAACTGATGATATGCCCAGGATATGCTTAATAGGGGTATAGCCAATATCCATATCTTAGCAACCACTGCAGCTGACCCGAACCTAGAGCAAATGCTAGCACCCCAACCACAACCACAAATTCCTGATCAACCCATGGAAATAGAAAACCTTGGAAACCAAGTAGAAATGCATGATTTCAACCCGGAGGAGATACCTAGGGTACCTGCACCAAATCCCCTAGACCCAAATTACGACCCATGGTGGGATGACGTTAGGGACTATGTGCAACGCTACCCGATACACGAAGATGTTCCAATGCCAAACCTAGGAGCCTATCCAGGATTGAATACTCTAGATCCCTATTTTAATAACGATGCATACATTAGGGAGATTTTAGAAAATCCTTACCCATACCAGGCCCCTATACCACCATACCAGGAACCCGCACCCCAGATTCCGAACCCAGTCCTAGAACTTGCACCCCCAATGAGTGCAGAAAACGTACAAGAACTTAGGACATTCGGTGAAGAAATTTTAGAAAGCAGTGAGAGAATGAGATAGGTGGGAGAGCGTCTCGTATGGAAATACGATGAGCGCAATATGGATTTTTGGATAAATCCATATCCCTGAATCGATGGTGGAAATGGTAGAAAGGAAATTCTGCCCTCCTAATGAAAAGGAGCAAATAGCAAATAAGTTTCTGAACCTTAGAATGACCGGAGTAGATAGTAAGGGGTACACTACTACATTCTTTGAATATGCTAGAATAGTGCTAACCCTTGCATCACCTGAACCGGTATTAATCTCCCGTTACATATGGGGATTAATTGGGGAAATTAGACATGTAGTCAAGGCAGCTAGACCTCGAACCATAAAAGAAGCTGTAGAACTAGCCAATACCTGGACAGATGAACTAGTCCGTACTAGAGAAGAAGACCAGAGGAGAAACCTAACCCAAAGGTTTACTCAAGAATTCCGTTCTGGAAATTTCAACCGTGGGAAAAATATAGGATCTACATCTGCAACTTATTGCAAGTATTGCAAAAGGAAGCATTCTGGAAGATGTTCCATATATTGCAATTTCTGCAAAATATCAGGTCACAAGGAAGAAGACTGCAGGAAGAAAGCCAACAACAGGATATGCTACAATTGTGGAGAACAAGGACACATCAAGCCAAACTGTCCGAAATTGGCTCCAGCTGCAAACAACAAGAACACTAAAAATGCTAGAGCATTTGTTCTAACTGCAGATGAAGCCAAGATGATCCCGGACGTCATAGCTGGTACATTTTTAGTTAATGATGTCTTTGCCAAAGTATTAATTGACTCTGGTGCAAACCAAAGTTTTATCAATACTTCGTTTTGCAAACTTCTTAATCAGTCATTAACTAAACTACCACAAGAATGTCTAGTAGAGACCGCAAATGGAGAAACCGTTAGGATTTCTGAAATCTTGCAGGGAGCAAGAATAGAAATTTTTAATCAAAAGTTTATTGCAAACCTTTACCCAATGAATCTGGCAGGATTTGATGTTGTGTTAGGAATGGATTGGTTAATAGCCAATGAAGCCAGTATTTTGTGTGATCAAAAGTCAATCCAAGTAAATTCACCAAGGGGTGAAAAGATCACAATTAAAGGAGATAAACCATCTAGATCCACAAAATTCATCTCTGTGATGAAAACTGCAAGTTATATAAGAAAAGGATCTATAGTGTATTTGATTTCTATAATCACTAAAACTAAAGGAAAAGAACTAAAAGACATTCTAGTAGTGTCCCAGTTTTCAGATGTCTTTCCAGAAGAATTGCCAGGATTACCTCCAGACAGAGAAGTGGAATTCAGAATCCATCTGTTACCTGGAACAGCACCGATTGCCAAAGCACCTTACCGTTTGGCACCAGCCGAAATGCAGGAACTGAAGAAACAATTGGACGACTTATTGGAGAAATGATTTATACAGCCAAGCTCATCGCCATGGGGAGTACCGATTTTGTTTGTCAAAAAGAAAGACGGATCAATGCGTATGTGCATTGATTACCGTGAATTGAACAGGGCCACGATTAAGAACCGGTATCCGTTACCAAGAATCGATGATCTGTTCGATCAATTGGAAGGAGCTCGATTTTTCTCACAAAACGATTTAAGATCAGGATATCATCAATTAAAAGTACAGAAAGAGGACATTCCTAAAACTGCATACTGAACAAGGTAAGGTATGGTCATTATGAATTTACTGTCATGCCATTTGGTTTAACCAATGCCCCAGCCGCATTTATGGACATGATGAACCGAATATGTAAGCCATATTTGGATAAATTCATAATTGTCTTCATAGATGATATTCTAATTTACTCTAAGAGTAAAGAGGATCATGCAAAGCATTTGCACTTACTTGTAAGTTTATTAAGAAAGGAAAAGCTTTACGCTAAGTTTTCCAAGTGCGAATTTTGGTTAGAGCAGGTACAGTTTCTTGGACATTTAGTTAACCATGAAGGAATTCATGTGGATCCAGGAAAGATTGAGGCAATTACCAAATGGAAAACCCCTGAATCACCAACCGAGGTTAAAAGTTTCTTAGGATTGGCCGATTATTATAGAAGATTTATTCGAGATTTTTCTAGAATAGCCATTCCTTTAACTAAGTTAACCTGTAAATCCATTAAGTTTGAATGGGGACCGAAACAAGAAGAAGCCCATAAGTCTAAATATACGATGCATCCAGGAAGTGATAAAATGTACCAGGATTTAAGGAAAAATTTCTGGTGGATAGGAATGAAAAAGGATATAGCAGCTTACGTTTCTAAATGTTTAACCTGTTCACAAGTCAAAGCTGAACATCAGAAACCCTCAGGTTTGTTACAACAGTTAGAAATGCCAGTTTGGAAATGGGAATTGATAACAATGGATTTTGTTACCAAATTACCCAAAACAAGAAAAGGTAATGATACAATCTGGGTGATTGTAGATAAGCTAACTAAGTCAGCTCATTTCTTACCAATGAAGGAAACTTTTAGTAGGGAACAATTAGCCAAATTGTATGTAAATGAAATTGTTTCATTACATGGAATACCTTTATCAATTGTTTCTGATAGGGATAGCCGTTTTACTTCTCATTTTTGGACAAGTTTCCAAAAAGAAATGGGAACCAAGTTGAATCTAAGCACAACTTATCATCCTCAAACGGACGGACAAAGCGAAAGGACAATTTAGACAATGAGGGGTATGCTTAGAGCTTGTGTAATTGATTCCGGAGGTAATTGGGATGATCACTTACCTTTAATAAAATTTTCTTATAATAATAGTTATCACACAAGTATCAATGCTGCACCATTCGAGGCACTTTATGGACGAAAGTGCAGAACCCCAGTTTGTTGGGCAGAAATTGGGGATAAGCAACTATCTGGACCTGAGATAGTGCAAGAAACAACCGACAAGATCATTCAAGTCAAAGAACGACTGAAAGCGGCACGTGATCGACAGAAGAGCTACGCTGATAACAGACGTAAGCCATTAGAATTCCAGGTAGGTGATAAGGTATTGTTAAAAGTCTCTCATTGGAAAGGAGTGGTAAGATTCATCAAATGAGGGAAGCTAAGTCCCAGGTATGTTGGGCCTTTTAAGATTATGACGTACCAGCTACAATTGCCAGAGGAAATGGCAGGAATACATGACGTATTTCATATATCTAATCTCAAAAAGTGCTTAGCTGATGAATCACTTGTAGTACCTCTTAAGGATATAGAGGTAAATGAACAACTTAAGTTTGTAGAGAGGCCTCTACAAATTGAAGATAGGAAAATTAAGAATCTCAAGCATAAGAGATTAGTTCTGGTCAAAGTGAAGTGGGACTCCAAAAGAGGACCTGAATACACATGGGAGCTTGAATCTGAAATGCAAAAGAAATATCCGCACTTGTTCCAGTAGATCTCGAGGTCGAGCTCTAAAACAAGGTGGGGAGGATATAACAATCCCGAACTGACACCCTAATATATTTTAAATTATCCCAATATGTCTTTAAATACACCCCGTATGTGAAAACCAAGCCCGAAGTACAATATAATATTAAAAATAACTTAAAAACAAGTTTATTTAAGTTGAGGCGGGCCGCGTAGAACCCACCTCAACACTCACGCGGACAGTATGAAGGTCAAGACCTGATTTCGTTGATTTCTTTAGTTTAGGCGGGCCGCGTAAGCTTAAGCTGTGAGATCAAAATGGTGGCAAAGCCCGGTGCGGCCACGTGGCCCAACACCCGACATACCTATGTGATGACCCAGCTAAGCTACGCGTTGACCGAGGTTTGACGCGGGCCGCGTAAGCCTGAGCTTACCTTTATGCGGGCCGCGTGAAAGTCGAATTCAGCAACTATAAATAGAATGCATTGGATCTTCAGTCTGCTCGTTCATTTTCTTTTCCTCCATCTCAATTTTTGAATAGTGGGCATTATACCCGAGTCTAATATACCCCCTAAATAGCGAGGTTCTGCTACGATGTAAGTATCATAACCCCTAGAGACGTATTAGATACTCTGCCCGATTGATCTAGGGTTCCGTAACGGCTGTCGTGGTTCTGCCCGACGCAGTCGTTGGAATGCCGTCTCGGGGAGGGTAATACTAATGTTAAAATGGGTTATTATACTAACACACGTGCATTTGTGTAATTTATAGATTATTCCCAGGAAATCCTTACTGAAAACCCTAAGACAGCAATGTGAGTAATCTCCTTTTTGTAAACAGTTTTTACAAAACCCTAATTATTTTACAATGCAATTTAGCAGTGATTGAGTCTTTGTAATTCTTCAATTACTGCCGGTATTATGGGGTTTTGTATACATTACTTGATAACCTTCACAATTGGACAATGGGTTAGCCAATGTGTGATATGACCATAGCCACAGATATGGTCGAGTAGCAAGTACTGAATGAGTAATTGTGTAAATATAAACATTGTAATCGCTCTCAATACTGTTTAAAATAATTACTGTTTCTTGATTAAACTGGGATTCACTCACCAGTATTTCCCACTGACAAATGTTTTTAAAACACGTTTCAGGTAACACAATGTGAAAGCCAAATAGAAGCCAGCTGGACAGCACTGAAGGCTTGGAATAGTGGCTATAAAAGTTACCTAAATAAAAGAAGGCGTTTTATTTAAATAAAATGGATTTATCCCTATAAATTAAGTTTGTAATGAAAACTTGGGTTTTATCCCAATGTGTTATTTATATAAAATGTGGTATTTTACTCTGATAAAATATTTCCTAACTACGATCCTGATGAAAATTCCGCTGCCAAATTAGACAATAACGCGATACCACCGAAACTGGCTCGCGGCTGCCCGTTCCCAGAAATTAGGGATCAGGGGTTGCGAAAATTAGTGCATCGCCGCATCTCGTCTCCACCAAGTACTTTGTTGAGTACATTTTCCGGGTTGTGTAGAACTTCGATGTGGGGAAAGGAACTCGTGATGACCATCCTTATCGTCTTTCATAAATTCCCATCTTTCTTCAACCCAATTCTCTCAAAATTGTAGCAGGGTTTCATTTTTTTTTCTTTTTTTATTTTAGCGTATGATTTTCATTTATAGCCTCTAATCATTAATAAATTTAGCATACGACCCCTCAACTTTGATAATAACGTGTTTAGTTTCTCCACTTAAATAAGTTTTTTTAGCTTTTATTATTTACCTTTACACTTTATTATAACTACCCTTAACTTTTAGTTTTTTCCTTTACACTTTTTTTGTAATTATTATTAAGAACTTGAAATTTTAGTTTTTTTACTTATTTTTATTAGCACAATGTTTTTCTAAATTTCATATCCACCATCGTAAGTACACTATTTTGTCTACGCTCGAAACATATAGCCGGCATTCATTTTTATGGTTATAATGAGTGTGGATGTCGTAACGAACTAAACCAATAATTTTTCTGTGACCTTCGAGTATACCGCCATGACATGGTTTATTTATCGTCACATAGAATGTCCCTTTAGCCGGCATTCATTTTTATGGTTACAATGTTTTTTTGGGGTTTTGTCTTTAAGTTGTTTTTCTTTTTCTTTTTGTGTACATCAAGCCCTCAACTTTCAACATTGACACTTACACCCTTTAGCTTTCAGCATTGGCACTTACATTCCCTCAGGTTTCTAAGAACTTTGTAAACTGTCATTTTGACCCCCCTCGAGTTTTACGTGCTTATTTTATGTACATTTTTTGTTGGTCTACGTCTTGACATAAATTTTATTCAGAAACGAGTCGGGTTAAATATAATATGTTTTCACTAGGTGGTATTCGAGTTATTTTACGTTTCGACGTCACCGCAACGTGCGGTACCATTCTTTAACTTAAACAAACTATTTTCTTGCGTATTTATTTTTAAGTACGTTTCGATATAAGTCGAAATTGGTTTACATTTTGACATAATTTTTTTTTCGCTAATAAGTCATGTCAAATATGATATGTTTTCGTGTTTATTTTATGTGCATTTTTAGTTAGTCTACGTTTTTATGTAAAATTTTGTTTGAAAACAAGTCGAATCAAATATTTGATGGTACTAATTTGAGTTGGTTTAAGTTTCGCCACGACCACAACACAAGATGGCCATAGGTCAAAATAATAATTAACATTATTTGCAAGAAAACTCAAACTGGGTTTTGGTTTTCTAGATTTGAGCGTTTTGGTAGAGTGAAAAGCGAGGACAAAGAAGATGGGGATGATATGATGAGAACTGAGAAGATAGGACTTTGATACTTAAAAAGTAAAAAAAAAAAATCACTGGAGCTTATCTAATCGGATATTTACCTGATAAAAACTCGACGGGTTTTGGGACGGGCTTCGGACAAGCTTATCCAATCGGCCTTGGGGTTAGGATTACCTAAATCCGTCCCAAACCCGACCCATTATCATCCCTCAAACCAGGAAGCAGTCGGGAACCCCATCAATCCACCCCAAGTCCCCAACCACCCTAAAACTTAACCCAATTCTGTTAAAATAAAATGTGCACGTGACTAATTCATGGTGCAACATTCCATTTTTATTTATAAAGTTGTTACTAATCATTTGCATAAGTGCAGTTATATTGTTTGTGCAAGTTATAATAGTTGGAGGGTTGGAATGTAACATCCGAAGGCTTTATGGGTTCATCTTGATTCTAGAAGGGTTATATTGAAAATATAGATATTTTCAATATAAAAGAGATTCAACAGTTCATTATGATCATTCTGGAAGCTGCTGTTTTCTCTCTCATCCATCAGGCGATTAGGGTTTCGTTCAGATCAGTTGTGATCTGCTGTGTTTGTGTTTGATAGATCTCTTGTGAGATCTAATCGTTGTATTGTCCAGTTGTATAGATCAACTGATATTCATCAGTTGATCATCTCTTTTGTTGTATTGTTACAGATCTCACTGTTCGTGAGATCTAGGGTTACTGGGGGGATTTTTCTTTTGGTTTGGGTAATAATAAAAGTTTTGGTCACCTTTTGTCACTATATCTTTGTGTTCTTGTTTGTTGTCAAGTTTATACCATTTTTACGTGGTATCAGAGCTTTCTTGGCTCTTGATCTGTTGTCGGTTTTAAAGTTTTTTGTCTTCCGCTGTTTGTTGTTGTTTTCTCTGATTCGTTTGTTGATTCTGGGATTTGTTTGAAGGTTTGCTATCAGGAACGCTTGGTGTGAATCGAAGGTTCTTGGTAAAGGTGAAACCCTAATCTAGGGTTTGAAGAAAAGATCGGAGGTATTTGGATCTGTTGAAGGCCGTGTTGGTCTCTGTAACCCAAGAAGGTTACAGGGCAAACTGACCGGTTATAATATCTTCTGGTTTTCTGATCAGTAATTGTAGCCCTAAGTGAAGGCTATAGTTCTGATCTTATTTGAAGACTGCACCCTCTGTAAGATCTTTCTTGTTTGTTCTTCATTTTTTATTTTGTTGGCTAGTTGAAGTCGGGGTAGTGAGGACCGGCACCCTTATTTGTTGATTTTGTGTGTGTTTGGTTTGTTTGGTTGCTTTCTGTTGTTTGTTGAATATCTGTTGATATTGTTGTGATATATTGTTTGCTATTCTTTGTATATCTTGATTAGTGTTGTTGGTTTTAGAGTTAAGGCTCCTGAGTTAAGACATGTCCAGGCACCTGTGAGTGATGAACCTGGAGTCTTGACACTGACTCAGTTTCGCCTGTTAGGTTTTGTTATTGTTGTGTATTTGTTCTGCTTTATTGTCTGATTGCTTGAGAGTGTTGTTGTGTGTTTGTTGTTTTGTCTAAATGGGTGATACTAGTACTTCTACACCAACCTTAATTGGTAAACTTGATATAGGAGATCCGTTATATTTGCACCCTAGTGATTCAAGTGCATTGACCATTGTAAACATAAAGTTAAAAGGAACAGAGAACTATTCAGTGTGGTCAAGTGCTATGAAACTAGCTTTAGAGGCAAAAAATAAATATGGGTTTATTGATGGTAAGTGTGTTAAACCTGAGAATGATTCTGTATTGGCTAGTCAGTGGGATAGGTGCAACTCCGTGGTGCTTACTTGGTTGTTAAACTCTATATCTGAAGAGCTGTTCTTAGGGCAAGTTTTTTCAAAACTTGCATCAGAGGTTTGGACAGACCTCAAAGAGTCCTTCTATAGGGTTGATGGGTCTGTTGTTTATGATTTGTATAAGAAGATTAACTGTGTGTCACAAAATGGCTCTTCAGTTGCTGAGTATTATAATAAACTAACCACAATGTGGAAACAATTTGATGCTATGTTACATCTTCCAACATGTTCTTGTCAGGCTGCAAAAGATTTCAATGATTTTTCAACCTTAATAAAGCTTATGCAATTTTTAATGGGGTTAGATGATGTTTATCAGTCTGTGAGAACGAATTTGTTAACAAGAGAACCTTTACCCACTGTTAAAGTTGCTTTTTCTATTATATCTAGAGAAGAGTCACATAGGTTAACTAGTACTGGATCAAAAAATCAAAATGTTGCTTTTGTGTCTAAAACTAACCAGACTGTTGATCAAAAGAAAAGGTTTAATAAGGGGTCAAATTCCAATTTTAAGTGCACACATTGTAACATGTTGGGACATACGGTGGATAGATGTTTTGAAATTATAGGTTATCCACCTGGTTTTAAAAGAAGAAGTAATAATAATCAGCCAAGTCAGTCTGGAAGGTCTAATATGTCAAATGGTAATAAAAGTAACACTGTTAATAATGTTACTTCTTCTGTGGGTAGTTCTGGTTTTCCTTTTACAAATGAACAGATAGCAAAATTGTTGAGTTTAGTTGGAGAAAAAGGTGGTTCAGATTGTCAGAATCAAAATGTAGGAGGTGAGTCTGTTAATATTCCAAACTGTGTTAGTTGTTCTAGTTCTGTTGTGTTTAATATGGGTGGATGGATTGTTGACTCAGGTGCAAGTCAACACATGGTTAGAACAGACAAAGATTTAATTAATAGTGTTGATGTTTCAGAATTTAATATAACTGTTAGTCATCCTAATGGCACTAATGTTAAAGTCTTGAAAATTGGTGATATAAAATTAACAAATGACTTAGTGCTAAAAGATGTTTTTTATGTGCCAGAATATAGTGTAAATTTGTTGTCTGTGTTTAGGTTATCAAAAGATAATCAAGTGAATGTTGTGTTTAATGAAACAAATTGTCTTCTACAGGATTCCAGTTCAAAGAGAATCCTGATGAGTGGTAGTCAAAATTGTGGTCTATATTTTGTTGGCAATTCTGGTAATTTGTTTAATGCTTGCTTTAATAGTTCTGTTCAGTCTTTTACTTGGCATAGTAGGCTAGGACATCCTTCTGATCAGGTTTTAGCAGTATTGAAACAAAGTCTTAAAATACATTCAAATGAACATGGTCCATGTGATGTGTGTCATAGGGCTAAACAAGTGAGAGTTCCTTTTCCACTTAGTGAACACAAGTCTAAGGCTGTAGGAGATTTGATACATTTAGATGTGTGGGGTCCTTATAAAGTAACTAGTTATGATGGTTACAAATATTTTTTAATAATTGTTGATGATTTTACTAGAGCTGTCTGGTGTTATTTTTTAACTAGTAAAACTGAAGTTTTAGAAAATTTTAAAGTGTTCTATGAGCTTGTGTTAACTCAGTTTAAGAAAAGAATTAAAGTTGTTAGAAGTGATAATGGAACAGAGTTTGTTAATAGTCAAATGAATAGTTTTTTAAAAACCAAAGGGGTTTTACATCAAACAACTTGTTCTTATACTCCACAACAAAATGGAGTTGTAGAAAGAAAACATAGACATTTGTTGAATACTGCTCGAGCCTTGATGTTTCAAGGAGGTCTGCCTTTGAGATTTTGGTCTGATTGCATTTTAACTGTTGTGTACCTTATTAACAGGTTGCAATCCTCTGTGTTGAATGGTAAAAGTCCTTTTGAAATGATGTTTGCTTTTAGGCCCTCTTTATCTCATCTTAGAAACTTTGGATGCTTATGTTTTAGTACTGTTTTACATGATTCTGATAAGTTCTCATTTAATGCTGAAAAATGTGTTTTCATTGGTTACTCAAGTTTTAAAAAAGGATACAAGTTGTGGAGTTTAGATAATAAAAAAATATTCTTTTCAAGAGATGTTAAATTCTATGAAAATGTATATCCTTTTAAGATTAATCAAGATTTCACTGTTGAAAATCAGTTAAATCATGTAAATTTTTTTGATAATGTTGTATCTGAAGTTTCTAATATACCCTATGATGAAGAGGGTGCAAATGGTGCTCAAGATCCTAATAGTGATGATCAGCAACCATTGTTTCCCTCTACATCAGCCCCTGTTTCAGATGCTGGATTGACTCAGCAAACTGAACAGGAGGGCAGTAGTGGACAGGGATTAAATGTGAGGGCAGAGGACACTACTATAGGATCAAATGTTGAGACCAACCAATCTGAGGGTACCAATGTTAGAAAGTCTTCTAGAAAGACAGCTTTACCTAAAAAATTTGGTGATTTTATTGTTGAGGGTAAAGTTAAATATGGGGTTGAAAAAGTTGTGAGTTATGCAAACTTATCTTATGATAATATGTGTTTTGTTGCTTCATTAAATAAAGTTGTTGAACCTACTTGTTATGATGAAGCTGCTAAGAGTGATAAATGGGTTGATGCAATGAATAGTGAAATGGAAGCCTTGTATAGGAATAAAACTTGGGTTTTAGTTGATCTTCCTAAAGATAGGAAGCCGATTGGTTGTAAATGGGTTTATAAGGTTAAGTATAAGGCTAATGGGGAGGTTGAGAGATATAAAGCTAGGTTGGTTGCCAAGGGGTTTAACCAAAGAGAGGGTCTAGACTTTGGTGAAACTTTTTCACCAGTTGTTAAAATGACCACTGTTAGAATAATATTGAAACTTGCTGTTAATAATAATTGGCCTTTGTATCAAATGGATGTTAACAATGCATTTTTATATGGAACCTTGTCTGAAGATGTTTACATGACACAGCCTCAAGGCTATGGTTCAAAAGATAGTAAGCAAGTGTGTAAACTTGTAAAGTCTTTGTATGGGCTTAAACAGGCCCCAAGACAATGGAATGAAAAATTAACTTCTGTGTTAATTGCTATGGGTTTTGTGCAGAGTATTTGTGATTACTCATTGTTTGTTTTGTCAAAACAAAGTGTGTTTGTTGTTTTACTTGTATATGTTGATGATATTGTTATTACTGGAAACAGTAAGTTGGAAATAGAGAGTGTTAAACAAAGGTTAAGAGATAGTTTCCATATTAAGGACCTTGGTTTACTTAGATATTTTTTGGGAATTGAAGTTTTATATGGTGATGGTCATATTTGCTTGTCTCAACGAAAGTATTGCCTTGAGTTGTTAAGTGAATTTGGTTATTTGGGTTGCAAGCCTGTTGCAACTCCAATTGAGCAGAGTTTCTTGGTTACTAATAAATGTAAAAATGATGAAAAAGTGTTACAAAATGTTAATGGTTTTCAAAGGCTTATAGGAAAACTGATCTACTTGTCTTTGACCAGACCTGACATTAGTTATACTGTTCAGTTTCTGAGTCAATATATGCATAGTCCAACTCAAGTTCATCTTGATATTGCCTTAAGGCTGTTGAGATATTTGAAATTATCTCCTGGAAAAGGAGTTAATTTTAAAAAAACTACTGATATGGATATTAGTGGTTTTGTGGACTCTGATTGGGCTAAGTGTCTTAAAACCAGGAGGTCAGTTACTGGTTATGGTATTTTCTTGGGAGGATCTCTTGTTTCTTGGAAAAGCAAGAAACAAAACGTTGTCTCAAGATCAACAGCAGAGGCTGAGTACCGAGCAATGTGCTCAGCCACCTGCGAAGTTATGTGGATTGTTAATGTTTTGAGTGAGTTAAAAGTTTCTTGTAAGTTACCTGTTAAAATGTACTGTGATAGTAAATCAGCAATCTCAATTTCTCAAAATCCTGTGTTTCATGAAAGGACTAAGCATTTTGAGTTAGATTTACATTTTTTGCGAGAAAAGATTGCTGCAGGTATTGTTGAGCCTGAGAAAGTCAGTACTGATGTGCAGGTAGCTGATATTTTCACAAAGGGCTTGAATGCAAATCAACATCAAGTTCTTTGTGAAAATCTGGGTCTTTATGACATGTTTGCCACATGAATTATGGGGGCATGTTAAAATAAAATGTGCACGTGACTAATTCATGGTGCAACATTCCATTTTTATTTATAAATTTGTTACTAATCATTTGCATAAGTGCAGTTATATTGTTTGTGCAAGTTATAATAGTTGGAGGGTTGGAATGTAACATCCGAAGGCTTTATGGGTTCATCTTGATTCTAGAAGGGTTATATTGAAAATATAGATATTTTCAATATAAAAGAGATTCAACAGTTCATTATGATCATTCTGGAAGCTGCTGTTTTCTCTCTCATCCATCAGGCGATTAGGGTTTCGTTCAGATCAGTTGTGATCTGCTGTGTTTGTCTTTGATAGATCTCTTGTGAGATCTAATCGTTGTATTGTCCAGTTGTATAGATCAACTGATATTCATCAGTTGATCATCTCTTTTGTTGTATTGTTACAGATCTCACTGTTCGTGAGATCTAGGGTTACTGGGGGGGATTTTTCTTTTGGTTTGGGTAATAATAAAAGTTTTGGTCACCTTTTGTCACTATATCTTTGTGTTCTTGTTTGTTGTCAAGTTTATACCATTTTTACAAATTCAATAAGTGTGCATCTTTGAGCATAGTTATACAACAACTCATCTAGTAACTAGTTTCACCAATTCCATGACTAACCATTCTAGTTGTTCTAAATGATGTATAAGCATCCTTTTGATCATGTTTAAACACCAAAAAGTTGACTAATCAGCTTCACGTGACATGTTTGATTTAAAATTCGCCAATTTGAGTTTGATCTAACTTCCCGTTTGTCTTTTAGAAAACGAAACCCATTGGCGAAAGTTTAACAATTTATTTGATACTAGAAGTCTTCATCAAATAGACTAGGATCAAATACAAATTACATTTTGCATACAAATCGTAAGAACCATTTAAAAAGTGTCACGTAGCATCCAACCCACCATTATAGAAATCCATTTTTAGTCAACTTTGACATAATGCATCAGATTTATCAGAAATCCATTTTATTAATTTTACCGATTCATTTTTATTTGATTTAAGTCCAATGATGCTTATAACTGATTTTCATTAAGTAGTGATTGTTATAACATTTTTAATACAAAATTATATTTTTGGTCAAAATCCATCAAGAATACAAAATGCCAAAATTCTGATTTAGCTACATATTCAAAATTGAACTTCACTAAGATGTTCAAAGAGCATTCATTCACAGTAGATCGCTTATATTTATGTGAGTGATCAAAATTGAACTTCACTAATATGTTGTAAGAGCATTCACGATGAATCACTTATATTTATGTGAGTGATCAAAATTGAACTTCACTAGCATGTTCTAAGAGCATTCACAATGGATTGCTTATATATATTGTGAATGGTTTTTAAGTGGTTATGAGTGCAGGAGAGAAAAATATATATATAAGAATGTTACTCTTCACCCATAAATATATGGGAAACACCGTTCTCTTATAAATTTTTTGATACTAGCAGGGTGCCCGCGCGATGCGGCGGGGGCAACACTTTACGTTACGGGTTGTAGTATTTGTTGTAGCATTATTGCGGTAGATATGTCTTAATAGATCATTGTGAACATGGGCCCACGTCAAATGATTTGGACAAGTCAAAGTTTGTTGATATCTGAAATTAAAAAAAAAATAAGAATTTTTACCTTCAAAGTCAAAGTCTGCTTATTTTCTTTGAAAAGCTTGGAACTATGCATGAGTTAAGTGATTGTTAACAAATCAATAAGAACATGAAACAAAAACCCGTCTTTAAGCCATTCCAAAGCCCAAACCTAACATCTTCCTAGGCAATAGCCATGGCATTAGTGGTTCCAGAATTGTCTATAAGTGGGTCATTTCCAACAAGCCCATTTAAAGTTCCGTGTACAAAGAAATCACCAACAGTCCTAACTCGTTGATAGGAACACAATAAATATCATAGTAACTCGATTACAATACTTTCTAAGCATCATAAACCTAATAAAATCTAGTATCAAGACCAATGTGATTATAACAACACCAACTATAACTAATTTTTAAAAATAAAACAATAAATTAGAAACTTATGTTCCGCCTACGCCTACACTTGCGATAGTCTCAGAAAATATAGTAACAAATGGAAGCTCGCAAACAGCAACTAAAGCCCCAGAATTGGCGGTAAAACGAGAAGCTCTTACGCCGCCACTACCGACGCCGATTGTTAACACGTCAAAGTCATAGCTGTGTGGCTCGGCGTTGTTAGTCGACTCGGTTCTGATAGCAAAGAGACGATACCCCATTGCGGTTGTATCATCTTTATGGAACAAATTTTGACCCCAAATGGTCAACAAGGTTGTATCTTTGAAACTTGACTCCATCTTTCTTCTTTCCAACATGTGTTTCTTTTCGTTTCTTTCCACTTTCATTTGTACCAGACTGCATAGATCTGGGAGCTGCAACAAAAGCATCATTCATATCTAATCTTTTCGTCTTCATCATTACCTTTATTATCAATAAAGAACTCTAAATCATCATCTGTTTTCCTTGCATTAAGCTTGTAGGATTGTGACTTGTGAGTCAAGATCCAAACTTGACCCGTAACGTACTAACCTGGAGGGTGTTTTGATATGTACCCATCAGGCAAATTTAGACATCAATCTCGAGGTCAAGCTTCTTCGTCTATATTATCATTGTTCAGAGCAAATATTAAAAAACTGATTATATATAGCTAAAAATCACAATAATAATTCACACAACACAATGTCGTCATCACATCAGTTCTAGCTGAATAAGAACAGAGACGCAAGACCGTAAAGAACCAGTGAGTGACCGAAGTTTACCTTGTCATCGGAATTTCAAGAACCTGCGGATCGAACTATTGGTGGCCGAAACCTTAGCTCACCTGTGGATCAAACTATTGTCATTAGATTACTTGGTCATACCAGCATGTGTAATGGCTAGATTGCTAGTGTATGACCCATATTGTAATCCTGAAACACATCCTAGCCATCACCTTTGTTACATACGGCGGTTATAATTTTTAAGTGACATAAGCACATTAGGAATAATTCATTGTATAAGGAACAGAGCACAAGTCAGAACACATGTTAATTTCGGTGTAGTAATCTAACAAGATAAAAGAAAGGCATCTTTTAAAACAATTTTGTGAATCTGACCCACACTACAGGTCACTTTTGACCCATTCAACCCACTTAAGCATTTTAGTAAATCAATTTAAGAAGTTATAACTATCAAAAAAACAGCTCACTTCTGACCCAAACCTAATGTGAACCGCAACTAAACTTGCATGACCCGCCCTTTTTTATGCCTAGAGATATAAATTACCTGATAAACACGAGAAGCAAAACAAACTCCCTAAAGCACCAAAAACACTATGTTTGGTTTTTTATTGGGTCAATACAATGCATCTACTTTGAATGCAAGCCGCTTCATAAATTTCCTAGCCAGTTATATAGAAGCAAGCTTGATCTGCAACTGAAAATATAATGTTTATTTTTCAAATATGTAATCAATTTAAAATTATAAACACAACCATACTTTTCCTAAAACACCGGATTCTTGCAACCAGTTAATTGGGATGCCAAATTCTTTTGAAGGGGACATAACCATGTCCCGCACTCCCGAGTCCCGTGTTCGTAGTAATGCATAAACGGTGCTCTCCATTCTGAAACATACCAAATTGTAGACGTTAATGATTAAAACGATCATAAAAAATATATTTAAAACTAATTATCAAGTATTTTAATACATAACTCTCTAGCAACTTGTACATTCTTCAAAGCAGACTTATAGGAGAGACTGGAATCATCAACAAAGTTAGTTCCTTGTTATTAAGTTGCATCCGGTCTTGATAGTAAAAGCTTGCTTTTCTTAGTACATATGCTTTCCCTTTTGGCCAGTCAAAATGCTTCAATACTACCCTCTGATCAACCTTTCCAAACATCACAAGATAATTTTATTTTATTTTGGTAAACTGTAACATAAAACATTTTATATATAATAGTTATGTAAGGCATACCAAGGAGAGTTCTTCGGGTAGCCAGTTCAGAAAGTGTAACACCTTGAAAATTTGTGTCCAATAATGTATAAACACGTGTCATAAGCTCTGAACGTGAGAAAGAATACTTTGGAGGGACTAAAGTTGACAAACGGGGAAACTATGTGAATATAAAGGTCCAAAGTGTCAACAATGGATAAATATATTCTAAAATAGCCCTACATAATGTTTATACCTTCCAACGAATAAATCATGGATCATACGAAGCTAAACATGAAAGAAAGTGAGGAATTACAAACTACAGGGGCTAAAAGTGTCAACATGTGCAAAGTATACCTCTGAGTGACCTTTTGGCAGACCCGAAGCTTTATAACGATGAAATATACTCACTAGAATATGTGGTTAAAATTTCATAAAGTTTCGTTATCGTATGAGAAAGTTATGATCAAATTCGTGTTCGAGGGGTTAAAAGCGTCAACAGTGAATTCTATGGCCTTATGAGTGGTTACAAGGTTAGTCAAGGACTTAACCAAGTTAGTAAAAGTCCCAAGGCCCTTAAAAATCAAGTTAGAGGGCTGAAAATGCAAATAAGGGACTTAAAACCACGTTACAAAGGACCAGGGACTAAAAATGCAAACTTTGAAACTTGTTTGGCAGGTTTTGCCGGTCCAGGCGGCCCGCATTAGAATTCCCTGTAACCTCAAGCGGGCCGCGTCAGGGTGCCAGTAACAGAAAAACGTGGACAGGTGCCTGTTAAGGCTGTTAACCGACTTAGAATGCTTGTTTTATATACCAGGGGCTGCCCTAATGGTATTTCATGCATAGGGGGCACCTGTAATGATCTTGAATCATCCATAGACTTGTTTGGCATCATCTAAGGGACTTAAAATTGTTATATAAGGAGCCTAATGTTGTAACCATTTGTGCATTCATTTGCAAAGTGTTCACAACTCAACTCCTGGAGCTCTCTGGACAGCAAGCACTCATCCTTAGCATCCCTAATCCTAATTAGGACTCTTGTAAGTGTCCTTAACCCTTCCAAATTCGTGTTAGCTTAGTTAATTAGCTAAAAGTCAAACCGTCGTAATTAAGGTTTGACTTCGTGATTAATTAAAATGTGCTCTGTCAAATCACGAATTAAAAGTACCTTTAAGTAGGTAATTATGTGGGTAACAAACCCTTAAAAGGGTATTTCCAGATTCCCACTCTAACTATGCTAATTGTCGAGTCAAAGCTTATTATAAAAAGTCAACAGAAAGGTTATTTGCGAATTAATGCACAATTAGCAATGTAGGGTACATGCAACCTGTTTGATCATTAAAATAACTTGGTAAATAATGTAAGAACATGTTCCAACATGTTCAACTCGACAATTTTCAGTTTAGGCTCGGTTTGGAACCGAAAGTCGCAAAGTTTGACTATTGCTTTGACTATCAGTTCTGACCCATTTAAGCCAAGATTAGGATTGCCTTAGAGCTTCTTTTGGACCTATTTGCATGTTAGTATAACTCTCTGAGATTATACTACTTGGTTCATTAGATATCCTATTCACATGCATGTTTCCGTTAATCGCTTATATGTTGACCATTATGCCCATTTGACCTTTAAATGTGATTTTTGAAAATGTAAAAGGATAGGCACCTTAGCTACTGATTTATAAACTTGCACCCAAAATTTGAAGTCAGTTTGAGGTGTAGATTAAGAGTTATGCTCAATAGCGTAATTAAGAGCTTCTTTACTAATTAAATGGCGTAAATTACGTATAGCATATCAAAACCCAAATTTTTATACCAAACTTTTTACCCACTGTTATAAAATAATATTTTGGGGTTTTTGGTGATTTTTATTTATTTTTAGGCTGAGCATAACTTAGTGTTCTAAGATTAATTCGGTTTATGTCGGTTTTGCCCTTTTTAGCCATAAAATGAGTTTTACAAATCCTTTTGACCTCAAACCAATTTCTACTGATTTGTTATGATAAATAAAATATTTTGAGCCTTCTGGAATATTAAAAATATCAGCTTTTTACAGAAAACCCGGAAATGGCTCCAAATCGCCTTTTTAAGCATTTTTAACGCATAAGTATGCACTAGAACCTTATTAAGCTTAAAGGATTGAACCTACTGATATAATTAGTGAAATTTTATATTCTAAATAGTAGGCAAATGTTTTGAACTCAGAATTCCAGAATTGACCTTTTAGGCACATGTGAAATTACCAAAATGCCCCTACGGTGCATAGTAAGGTTAAAGATAATAAATTTCACATAAATTTGATACCCTACTGTTATAACTTAGTAAATTAAGCATATTTACTAATTTATTCAGACCTGTAACTCAGGTTATTATTTTAACCCTTTTACACCTTATAAAATGACCAAAACGCCCTTATGAGGCATAGCTTTGGTTTAAAATCATTTGGGGCATAATGGAAGGTATCATTCTGATATCACAACATATTTTAAGCATATTGACTTCAGAAACTTGTATTTGACTCTTATGGTTACTCGTTACGCACTATACGCGTTCGGATCGGCTTATGTGACTAGTTTGGCCATTTTAGCCGAAACGTGTCAAACCATATCTTTTCGGTCTCAAAATCCAGAATGTTGTTATGTTACCCATATTAAACAAGCATGCAAGCTTGTTGGGTCAAAACCACATTCTAAAACGGTCTTCGCCTTATTGTGCGTTTAAAACCGTAATCTTCCTTTATAAATAACCGGTCTAAGCTTAAGACCCGTTAGAATTCTAATAGGTTATTAAAACCTTAATTTCCAGATCTAGGAGCCCAGTAAAAGCTACGTGCATTCGCTGTTTTTGACTTATACTTTGCTCAGGTAAATACGTTTAACTTATTTTCCCTATACGGACTTGGGGTACGGTATATAAGATACCGCTTGGTCGGGGAATTGACCTTAACCAGTTGATGGCTAAGTGTTGTCAAATTAACCCGTTTAAAAATGCTGTTTTGTTTGCTTAACGCCTTTGGGGGTTTAATGACCATGTCCCGGATATCCTTGGCATCATTCAAAGAATGGCCACGACCTTAGTACACGGGTGTAGGCGTACACCCGTTATGCATTTCATTATTGTATAATCGTCGGCCGAGAGAAGTCTTGCGACGGAATTATATTAAGTGGTGTGTCTATTGAACTTTAACCCGGCACGACCCGGGCCACTGAACGCATAACGAACATGTAATTCTTTTACAAGATTATTAAGCAAATAATTATCCCAAGTTATAAAAAGTTTTATGCCACGGGCATTTAAATCAATTTTAAACATTTTCAAAATGAGTCAGTTAAATTGTATTTACCAGTGTAAACTGACGTATTTTCCAAAAAGGCTAAGTGCAGGTACTACGCGTAATAGGCTGGTCACTCCTTAAGCATCCATAGAAGTCTCGCAAGCTTAGGATGCATGAAGTCTGTTGAAATGAAGTTTCCTTTTTGTTTGAATCTGCCTGTGGATCTATTTCGACATTTTGTGATACTTGAATATTACAATAATTTAAGTTGAAATAAATCTTTCTTTTGCTTCCGTTGTGCATTTGATTATTGTATGTTTGACTATGACGATATCAACTACGTCACGGAACCCCCACCGGGCCCACCGGTGACACGTGGAAAATAGGGGTGTGACAGAAAGGCCAATAATCTTGTATGTCTGTAAAGGAAGCTGCAAGTGACTTAACGAAATCAACTTGAGTTTCCACGCTAGCTTTTACCTGAAACACAATACCTTAATTAGCACCATATTTTAGTAAACTGACTTAAAGTCTAAAAATCCTGACATACAGCCAACAGGAAAGTTGATGGATTCTCAATTTCCTCACTCATGTTGCTTTTTGCATCTATAGTGCTAGATGCAATAGTGGATATAACTGAAGTATCCTTCTTCACTTCGTGTTTCATCAAGCTCTGATAAATATAGTGCCACTTGTCCAACCACATATGCTTTTTGCTCAACATACCATCATTATACCACCAAAAAACATGAAAAGGAACCTGCAAAGAAAGTTGAATTATTGTAGGGTTAAAATGAAACCCTATTTTCAATTTTCAAGATTAAACATCCATCTGTTCATCTTTGTTCCTGAAGCGTGAATGTCTCTAATTGAACGAAGTGTAGAAAAATAACGGCAGAATTCATTAACCTATACCATGAGTAGCACCATCAGATGAATATACACCAAACCTTTTATTCAAATTCGATTTAACTGGAGTTTCTACAGGGATTCAAATAATATGCAAACCCTATATTTTATTCTCCTAATTTGATTTGACCGTAAACCCTAAAACTTCTTCCACCATTGATGTTGCCGAAGACGTCGCCAGATCTGGTCACCACCAGTGTCGAGGTAACCCTAGATGTACCACCATCACTATTCTCCCCCATTCTCTCTCTCCCTCTCTCTCTTTGTATGTTGGCATGAATGATTTCAAAACAAAACACTTCACCAGGGAACTGTTGCTGATGCGGTTGTTGCTGGTTGAGCATGTAAAGGAATTGAGAGGGAGAGAGAATGAAGTGTAGAAGAGTAAGTGCACAGTGAATCTGCTTTGGCTAACTATTTGAATATGGGAATTTTGAAATTTGAAAACCGAATCCGAGAATATTGATTAATTGGTTTGGTTTATTTGGTTAAATCGTAGATTTTCGGTTCGTTCAGTTTATTTGGGAATTTTGAAATTTGAAAACTAAATCCAAGAAATTTGGTTAATTGGTTTTCTTTATTTAGTTAAATTATCGGTTTTTAGTTCGTTTCAGTAAATTTTGGTTAATACTCAAAACAAAACTTTAGCTAAATTTTTGCTTAAAAGAATATGAAATGAAGGTATAAAATCTAAAAATATATGGACGGTTCAGTTTCGGTTTGGTTAATTTCAGTTAACTAAGGGTACAAAAAAAAACTAATAACCGATTTTAAGTTAATTCAGTTTTTGATTGATTTTGATTTGGTTTTGCTTGTTTTTTTGTTTGGATTCGGTCAACGGTTCAGTTATAGCTTACCCCTATATATTGTTAATCACGTAACATGTCAATTTTTTCAAATTATAAAAATAGCAATATTATACTCAAACTACAAAGAATAAAATGCTCGTTTTTATAATGTAATTTTTTTAAAAGGTGTTAATGTATGAAAAGCTATGACCATTTAACAATCGTGGAAGTAGTTGGCTTAAAATAGGGTAAAAGTGTAACTATTATTTAAATGAATAAAGTAAAATGTAATTAGTGGTGAGGATTTGTATATAGATTTTATTAGGGGTGAGCAAGTTTAGGTCCGGACAGAAAATAAACAAGAACCGAACCGAAAATATACCTAACCCGACCCGAACCCAAGTACCTAGGTATTTAGATCGGTTCCAATTTTTCATATAAAATAGGGTCGGGTCGGGTCTCGGTTCTTTTCATGGTGAAACCCGACTTGGACCTATGGACCGAACCGACCCTATATTTAGGGTAGTGAATTGGTTCTGTATTTTATGTTTGATCGGTTCTCGGGTCGGGTCGGGTAATGGTCGGGTCGGGTCGGGTTTTTCCTTTTGCTCACCCCTAGATTTTATGATCGAACTTTAAGTTATTTTCTTATGTTTTTATTCTTTTATTAAATCGGGCAAAAGCATATGGAAATTATTCCCCACTTGTTTTGCCATATTTTCGGGGAATCATGTTACAAAACATTATTATTAAATTGATAATAATGATAACAAAATAGAGAGTTTTGATCATTTAAAATGTGATATGACACATTGCTTTAATCACTTGTATATTAATGCATCATCTACTTGTACATTTTAATCCGCACAACAATAATGACCAAGACAACTATCAAAACGTCGACAAAAATGAGTAGGTTGTCACGGTAGCTTTGGATTTTTTTTAAAACATTATAGTTTATAAGATACGACAGAAATACGTAAAATAATAATAAGTTTGTTGTGGAGGGGGAAAATGCAACTAATTATCCATAATTTTGTTAAAACAAAGGGATTTAAATGTAATAAGATGAGGGACTAAAAAATATTTAAAAGACCAAACTACCCTTATTTTAAGGGTCTTTCTACAAATAAAGGGAGGAAAGTTCTTATTTTTTGGGTATCTTAAACTACCCCTCCCTCATGCATTATAATATAGTATAGATTTTTAAAGGTGGTTGCGAGTAAATGAGAGAGAAAATTAATAATAACGGTACAAAAATATTATATAATTGAAAAAAAAGAAAAAAACCTGATTTTTAGTGTGATTATATGAATACGAATACAGAATACAATGTGAATGCATATAATGTTACTTGGCCTTTTTTGACCTCTCTTCTTGGCTTGAAAGCTGCATACTAGGGGTGTGCAAAAAACCGCATTAATCAAACCATAACCGAATTAACCGATAAAACTGAACCGAAAAAACCGAACCAAAAAAAAAACCGGTGGGTCGGTTAATGGGTTTTTTGAAAACCGAAAGTAGCGGGTCGGTTATGGTTATCATTTTTTCCATACCCACCATAACCGAACCGAACCGATATGTAATAAATTTTTGTAGGATTTATGACATTTCACCATATTTTTAATATTTGATGTTGTTTATTGAAGATTTTTAGTATTTATAGGTTTTTCATATCGTTTTGTGGTCTTGGTTGGATGTTTATTTGAATTTATGAAATGTATTATATCACTTTATTTCAATATTCGATAATAATTGGTATTAATAGTATAGATTATATGTACTTTTTATACTATGTAATATATTAATATATACAAATATGCGATAACAATTTATTCCATGTTAAAAAATTAAGCTATTTTTAGCTAAGCTAAATACACGATTAACCACCCATAACCGACCCGCTAAAACCATCAAAACCGAATAACCATAACTACCATAACCGATCGGTTATGGTTATGGTTATGCATTAACCGACATCGCGGTTATTGTTATGATTTTAGGTCAAAACCGACCCATGTACACCCCTGCTGCATACATCAGGTAATGAGTAACGGTTATCCGACATATTTATGATTGCGTACATGATAAAGTATGAGAATGAGATTTATCAACATGAGTGGCGGATTCATGATTTTTTTCAAGGGGTTCACTTTTATAAATGTTCCAATTTCATATGTCCAAATATAAAAAAAATTCGGGCTTGGTCGATGGTTCGAGTCAGGTAAGGTTCATCACATAACGAAAATACAATACAAAAATGAAAAAAGAACATCGTCGTGATAAATTTAAAAACACTTAATATAAATAAGTTGGGCTGGACATCGAGTGGTGGAAAGTAGTTATGACTTGATCCCGTATCGAAAGATACAAAAGAAAATAAAATATTTTAAGATTGATTTTTTTTTTTCTAAATAGCTCGTTTGGAAGAAGAGAACTTTCCTTAGAGATAATTTCCTTAGTCCCTACTCTTCTACATAGCACTATTAGTGTGTGAGACCGCGATCCACAAACTGACGCATGGGACGTAGCCTTTCTAGCCGCGTGCAGCCTACCTTCTTCTTCAGATCGTAGGCTAAGTAACTCAGTGCTCCATACGTGAAAAATAAAAGCAGAATTCGTTCGGATCTGTTCAAAACTGCAGATTTTGTTATGAATAATTGGTTGTATTTTGGCTCATAGAGTTTAACAATTCATCTTTGACTTTTTCTGCTTTTTGTGATCTTGGTGTATGTTATTTGGTTAACTTCGACACTTCACTTCTTACTTTTGGATTATGTGTTTTTTTAAATTTACTGTGTTCAGTTAGTTTCTTTGAAAATCATGAAGTTGAAGCATTTCCAAAAGTTGTTATATTTACCAAAGAGAAGAACCTTATCTAAACAACCCTATAACCAATTGTAATCGGGCCATTTTAATCAGGGTAATGTTTCAACGAGAAAAAAGTTAAAAAACTCCCTTACCGGGGAGTCGAACTCGGTACCTCATTAACATATAGAAAGCGCTTTAAAATTGTGCTAGGCATTTCTTAACGGGTTCCTCTACAAAATATTTACAGGTTCCTTTACTATTTTCTTTAGGACTTTACATCATAAATTACAAACCAAACAGGTTTCTGGAAACTTCCTCGGTGGCGTGGCTGTAGATCCGCCCCTAATCAACATGTATTCCGTAGCCGGTCTAATACCATCCAGTTCAACAATTAGTACATGCGTTAAACACCAAACCACGAAAGAAAATGAGTTGCAACTGTAACGGTGCCGTCAAAACTCCCGTTACACCGTTGCAACAACAGATTAGAGAGAGAAAGTGAGGACCACACCCACACCCAATAACAACCTTTCAAACGGTATTTCTGCCATCAGCCTCATCGTCATCATCACCTCCACTCTCGTTCAAACTCAACAACAGAAAATCATACAACAAGATATTATTCTATTTCAGGATCTAACGTAACTAACGCCTCATCATTTTCACTTTCAGCTGATTACATATCATCATGTTCGTGTGAATTTAAATCACAGTTGCCAACGAGAAGTGAATGATGACCGGAGCTACGGCGGTGGAGGACGCTGCCGGAGAGAAGTCACAGACGTCAACGCTACTTCATAATACGACGGAAAAACTTCAATTCACCGATCTGGAGGTACAGAAAACCTAGAAGGGTTAAATTGAAGTTTCTTCTCTCTCTGATTATAATAATTTACGTTTTGATTTGCAGGAAAGTGTCAAACTGAAGTTTCATCCGTACAGAAAACCTAGAAACGAGATTAAGGCTGGATCAGTCTCACCGGAGATAACTACAGAAATTCCGTCGTCGGTTATCAGTTCTCGCCGTACATTGCCGAGGACCGGAGCTACGGCGGTGGATAAACATCCCGGAGAGAAGTCGCCAACGCCAACGTTAATTCAAATCACGACGGAAAAGGATAGTCGTCGTCCGTGTGTTGCCGCCGGTTGCCTTAGCTTCAATCATTCGAAAAAACTTCAATTCACCGATTCAGAGGTATCAATTCGATCGGAATTTCGCTAATCGTTAATTATCTGTTCTTCTCTCTCTAATTATAACAATATAGGTTTTGATTTACAGAATAACATCAAATTGAAGTTTCATCCGTACAGAAAAGAATCAGTCTCGCCGGAAATGATTACAGCAAATCCAGCAACGGTTACCAGTTCTCGCCGTACAGTTCCGGCAGCTGAAATCGAAGAATTCTTTGTGTCTGCTGAGAAAGAACGTCAAAAACGTTTCAAGGACAAGTAAGTTGATCAATCGATTATCAAATATTCAATCTGTTTTACAATTTACAATTATCAAACAACAGCAATTAGCTGAAACATATGACATTACTTGCAGGTATAATTACGATATTGTAAAGGATACTCCATTGGAAGGTCGGTTCGAGTGGATTCAACTGAAGCCGTGAAGACGATGAAAAATGAATATTAAATGCAAAATTCATGTCATGTACTAGTTAGAAGATTGTTAGATATTATTCAAATTTGAATTGCATCTGTTTGGATCTTGTTACAGTTAGTAGTACAGTAGTTACTTGCATTTTTGAGTGTCTGTGTACGGAACACTGTAGAGGTAACTGCCACCGTTAGACTATAACCTCATAATAACTTCTGATTATACGAATGACTCTCCGGAGTTGTTGTCGTCGGTGGCAGTGACGGTGGTCAGGGAGATGACCGGAGGAAGGAAGAGTGAGTGTGTTGACCGACGCCTTGCCGTGTAAGCTACGGACACGTCATCATGCATATGGATGCCGTCAGCGAATAATCCGTGGGTGAAATAAACATTCTACTCACATCAGGAAAATGTTTCTATATTAAATAACTTATTGATATATCTTTATATTTATAAATTACTTTTGTAAGAAAGTGACGGGATCGCAACAAGTATAATGATTTGGGATCGTAACAGAAAGGTGAAAGGGCACATGGCTAAGTTGATTCCCCTCCCATGTTTTTAGCTAAAATGCATGGATGAATTCGTCTTGTTAGTTTTACATGTGATCACGTTGACGTGTATTCCATATTTGTTACAGGGGAAATTATCAAAATATTGTTTATTTGTTTTACCAATATGATTTATCAAAATTTCATCCTCATGTGTCTTTGGAATTGCGCCTTAAGCATGGGATGCGTGGATATGTCACCTATTGTACGCGTTAAGGTGGTGCTAACACGTGTCAAGAATCATGGATTGAGTCGACGACTGACGCATCAAAGGCAAAAGGTGGCTGATGCGTCGGGTTGACTCCTCCAAGTGGCTCGGCTGACTACTCCTAGTGGCTGGTGCGTCGGGCTGACTCCTCCTAGTGGTTTGGCTAACTCCTCCTAGTGGCTTGGCTGACTCCTCGTTTTAGCTCCGCTGACCCCTCATTTGGCTAGTCTGACTCCTCAAATTTTATTTTCTTTTCCACATTTCTTTTTAATTCTATTTAATTTAGATATCTTATTATTTTGTCGAGTCTATAAATACACAACCTTATTGTTTGGTTTTTAAAAAAACGGTTTTCCAATGGTGGCTTAAGATGCATCAGTTTATTAAAATTAAAAAGTTAATATCAAAAGTAATCGTATTCTTCAAACATGAGCAAAAAAATAGACGTTTTGTTTTTCAACGTAAATGAAAAATCACTTATACTTCTATTTCCACATGACGTTTTTCTAAGCTTTAAAAATTGCAGGTATTGATTTTCTCTCTTGGTTGTTTGGATCAAGTTCTTTCAACGACTACTTTTGATATTAACTTTTTAGTTTTGTGATTAGCTTTAAAAAATTAATAAAAATAAGCTGATGCATCTCAAGTCACCATTGAAAAACCGTTTTTTAAAGAACCAAATAACAAGGTTGTGTATTTACAGACTCGACAAAATAATAAGATATCTAAACTAAATAAAGTTAAAAAGAAAATAAAATTTGAGGAATCAGCCTAGCCAAAACGAGGGGGTCAGCGGAGCCACAGTGAGTAGTCAGCCAAGTCACAACGAGGAGTCAGCCAAGCCACAACGAGGAGTCAACCAAGCCAAAACGAGGAGTCAGCCAAGCCACTAGGAGGAGTCAGCCCGACGCATCGGCCACTAGGAAGAGTCAGCCAAGCCACTAGGAGGAGTCAGCGCGACGCATCAGCCGCCTTTTTGCCTTTGATGCGTCAGCCGTCGACTCAATCCATGATTCTTGATGTAACACCCCGTGTTTTCGAAAGTCAAAGTCAAAGTCAAGATTGACTTCTTTGACCGTAGTTAGTCTATTTTATGATTACGTTAGTTGTATTATGTGGAGTGTTAAAGTACAATCGAATTAATCGAAGTTTATTTATCAATGCGAACCGCTTTACGACTATGAATAATAGGAAGTAACAATGCGATAAAGTCAATTAATCAGTAATCGAACTAATCTAATCATCAGCGAACTCGAGACTCGACATACGCGAATTTTGGTGTTAATATACGTGTGTGTGTGCCTTATGTGTTACTTGTGCATGTTTATTTATCTTATATGTGGTGAGCAATCGAATCGCAATCGAAACTCAATCGAAATCGAATCATGATAATTGGTGGAGAAGAGATAGCGTGAGATATAGATGATTGTATGCTAGATATAGTGGTTGGGATTAAAGGTAATTTGAATAGTAAACTCTATCGTACTCGCATCGTCCTGAATCGAAATCGAAATATCAAAAATCGTCGCATCGAATACTCGAATTAGGCGACTGATCGAGTAGGCTACTAGCCGATCGAACAGCCAGCCGATCGGACTGCTGTCCGATCGGACAGGCTGTCCGATCATGCTGACCGACCGATCGGCCAGCCCTTTCCTCTTATGGCATCCTATAAATACCCCTTGTCACTCTCAAACTTTCTACTTTTGGAAACCTCTGTCCGACCAGCTCGTGCTCCCCTCTTTTTTTTCAGATTCCTTCCGATTCCGGTAAGATTTCATCCTAAATCTTGTACTTTCTTGATCTACACGCACTCCTACACCTTTCTATCTTTCAAATCTTGATTTCTAACCGTGAAATCATCAAGATTCAAGTGTTCTAGGATGATGTCATCATGGTGTTCTTGAAGAACTTCATGTTTTGGCCTCAATCCACCAAGAATAACTTGGATCTAGCCGATTTCCACATAAACAAACAAAGATCTTTCATGGATCTAAACATTTACACGGTGAAAAGGATTGAAAGATGGTTTTTCCAACTTTCTTTCAACTCTTTTACACTCAATGCCTTCAAAACCGATAGAAACGGAGCTTGTGCTGACTTACAAATCACTCCGGTGGTTGCATGACTCAAGATCTGGATTCTATCCATGAGGTTCACCGATTTTGGGTTAAATGTTAAACTCCGTTCCAAACAGTTCACCGGCCGGATTTGGGTGATTCCTGTCCGATCAGGAGGAACAAGTAAGAACGAGGGTTCTATGGTTCGACTCGTTGTCAAAACGCCTTGATATAACGACAAAGCAATCAGAACAGCCAAGTGTTAGACGAACAGGCTGACCAGGTCAGGATGCTGAACGATCGGCTAACACATGGCCCTACACTTAATCAATTTTTGAAGACTAGTATTGAACGAACAGCTGTTCGATCGGACTACCGTCTGATCGGATTACTCTTCGGATCATGAGATACTATACTTCAACACTTAGTCGATTTTCAACGTGTTCAATGCACTAGGAGTGCCACCCGATCGAACAGCCGTCCGATCAGGTGACACCCTGCTGAGAACTTGTCTTGCTAGAAGTACCTAACCCATCGGGCTGCCGGCCGATCGAACAACCGTCCGATCGCACAACCTGAAAGGTAAAGATACTTTAATGTTTTCAAATGCTACAACGAAAACTTCAAAAGTCAAACCATCATACACAAACGCATCCTTCTCAAAGGAAGAAACAATCCACTCGAACAGCCATCCGATCGGCCTACCGACCGACCGGACAGGTGTCCAAACGGACTGTCAGCCGAACGGTCAGCCATCCGATCGGACTATCGTCCGATCGACCAGCTATCCGACCCTCCAACACTTGTTTTCCGTTTTACGCATTGCTTATCGTTATGCTATCAAACTATTCAGGCTAACCCTACTCTCAAGTGCTCCCTTCAATCCATCAATCGTTGTGAGTATACTCGAACCCTTTTTGCTTTAGCACTTTTGGGTGTTGCATACGTTACTTATTCTAAATCACAATCGAACACACTACTCAATTACTTTAAATGCTAACCGTTACCGCATGTATTACGTGACTAAATGAATGCTTGTTCTTATGTTTACACGTGGAACGCTGTCTGCCTGCCTTAACGACGATAGTACTATAGTTTGGACTCAGCACCCGTCCACACGGGGGTTGTTAAGGACAATTACTTGCATGGATTACGGTGGTAATCATGTATTGCGAACTGCCTCGGGCAGTCAACCCGCAGTCATTGGTATCGATAGATCCATGTCGATAATTAACTTATTTTCCTCTATGTACGTGCTGGTTATGCGTAAACTATTTCGAACTCTATATGCTATATCAAACTTGTATGCTCATCTTTACATTTTATGTATTGACATTATTTTAACGTATGTGACAGGTGTTTAAGATGCTTACCTGCTAGGAAAGCGAGGCTAGAGTAAAGCTCTAGAGCCCAACAAATAGTTGTCTGTAGTGGTCAAATTATGGGTCTCTAGAAGCAGATAAACAAATGCTGTATTTAAAAATCTGAGTTGTCGGAACAGAATATTTGCCTGGATTTTGTCTGTAATAATTTAATTGCTATTTGAGATACGGTATGGGACGTATTAATTTAAATTCAATGGTATGATAATTGTTATGGAAACTTCTGGACAATCTGTTTCGCTCAGTGCCATGCCCCGATGATTCCGCCATCGGTTGGGGTGTCACAGATTGGTATCAGAGCCATAACTATATGGAATTAGGCAAGACTCGACCTAGTCCGGGTCGATGTCTTAGAGACCTAGACTATAGTTAGGAACCAACAGACCAAGCTTAAGTGCTATATATCCTGCTATTTCTCGCCTACACTACACCATCACCGCACTCGAATTTTCAAAAATGAGAAAGCAGTTTAGCCAAGATTAGGTGTGAAAACCGCAAACTCTCGACTAAATTGCCTGATCAATGCTGTTTTATCAACTTATCAATGATTTCTTCATTCTTTTCAATAACGAACGCTTGTTCAACGGGAGGATTATACCAAATCAGGGGTGAAATCCATATTTTGATGAATAATCTCCTCTATTTTACTAAAATCAAAGGGAATTTGTCAAGACAGGGGTGAAACCCTAACCTTGACGACTCGCCCATAGATTTTACCAAAACTCTCACCAAAGCCTCGACGGACTCCAACGACCTGAACTCACAAGTATGGCTCAAGGGATGCGCGCCGAATGCCCAAGAATCGAGGCAGAGGCCGATTCCGAAAGTCGAAATGTGATGACAAGTTTTTGAGAATAGTCGAAACGCTTTGGATAGTCAATGTCTAATAGCCACAGACAATCTATTTCTCGATTTTTATGTGTTTCGATTCTGAGCCCGCAACTGCTGACTCTGATGACTCGTTTATGTATTTATATGAGTTGACTGTTTATGTGTTTAATTTTGATATTTACTCGATTTTTGCTCTCACTTCGATCAACACACACAACCCGCATTGTTCTCCTATCTCCAAACGCTAACAGGTCGCTACAATCTAAACGACATTATGTTGTACGCTTATACTATACTATACTACTCGATCGCTATATTCGAATACCCGCAAACTTTGAGGCCGTCAGGATATTGTATGGGCTTCTGTGTGTTGATAGGAGGATGACGTGATAGTATCTGCCACTGTGATTGAATACGTATGTGTTTCTGTGTCTCTGTGTTTCCGTGCTTCTGTGCCCTACGTGCTTACATGCTTATGTGCTTTTGTGATTACGTGAAACTGTGGTTATGTGTCTATGCGTTTATGTGATACGTGTTTCGACGTGTTCCTAAGCTTTAGTGAGTAGTAGGCGTGTGAGGTGAGATTCGATTTTGATGTGTCTGAGACCTACGGCGATGTCTGTTGCAGACCATGTCGTCATCTGGACACCGAACCCCATTTACTCGCCAAGAAAAGAGAGACAGACGTCTTGCTGCTATCATCGTCAAACAAGTAGCAAAAGCTGTGAGCGATGTCTATGAAAACGTCAGCAAATCATCTGAGGAGTCGAGAACTGAAGCTCCCAAAGATGCTACCAAGACTGTTTTTAGCTTCAAACAGTTCAAGGCATGCGGACCAAAGGAATTCACCAGAGAAGATGGCCCAACAGCTATGTTTCAATGGTTTGATTCCATCGAAGTCACTCTGCGCCAAAGCGGCTGTCCAGAAAATCTTCGTACCCTAAACGCAACCGGCGTCTTCCAGTCCCGAGCTCTAGACTGGTGGACGGCCGAGCAAAACAAACGCGGAAATGATGTGTAACACCTCGAAAATTCGTGTTAAATAAAATGACGACACGTGTCGTGTAAAACGAAAAGCGTTATAAACTCGGATTTATTAAGGATGGTTGACAGGATTTAAAAGTGTCGTTATGTTAACTATTTCACCTCTGAACGACCTCGTTATAAATCCCAAGACTCAAAACGTATTAAAAACATCTAGTGTATGTTCAAGTTCAGTGAATATTAGCAATGAATGATTCGTGAATCAATTGGTGGTCCCCTACGAAGGAATTCCTACGGTAACCCTTAATTTTCAGTACTTTTAAGATGGATCCAAGCAAGCATAGTATAAGGGTAGTGTATGTAACTATTGAGGCACATTTTAGAGGCCCCAATCTGGTAAAAAACGTGTCCCATATTCGAAACAAGAGAATACCCTTTCAAAGCACCAAAGATCAAAGGGTTGGGCTGCTGACCGTAAGCTTACGGACCGTAAGCCACCCCCTTACGGTCCGTAAGGGGGTGCCAGCGACAGAAAATTGTTGTTTTGCTGTTTAAACGCGAATTTTGAATTTTATCCGATTTTTCCTCATCTCCCTTGGCCCCTAGACAACCCCTAAACATGTAGGACACCAATGGGAATGTTGTGGTTAGTCCTAGACTTATTTGTCAACATGTTGTGGTGTCTTGGATCACTATATAAGGCTCCCAAAGTGCAACACTTTGATCAATCCATTCCTCAACATTTTCTGATCAAGTGTGGAGCACAAGAGCACTCTCCAGGCCTTCCTAATCATCCATTAGACCCTTGTAAGTTGTCTTAACCTTTCTAAATTGATTTTAGCCTAGTTATTTAGCTAAAAGTCAAATCGTCGTAATTACGGTTTGACTTCGAGATTAGTCAATAATGGCTCAGTCAATTCTCGAATCAAAAGTAGATATAAGATGGTATTTATGTGGGTGATAAACCCTTAAGAGGGTTCCCCCTGATCACCACTCTAACTAGGTCAAAAGTCGGGTCAAACGTATAATTAAAAAGTCAACAGGAAGCTTAAAATGCGATTTATGCATGATTAGCAATGTAGAACACGTATAACCTGTTTTATCATTAATATAACTTGGTAATTATTGTAAGGACATGTCTAAACATGTTCAACCCGAAAATTTCCTGTTTAGACCCGGTTCGGAACCGAAAGTCACATAGTTTGACTTTCACTTTGACTTTCAGTTCTGACCCGTTTAGGCATATTTTAGAAATGCCTCAAAGCTTTAATTGGACTAGGTTACATGTTAGAACAACCCTCTGTAATTATACACCTTGGTTCATTAGTTATCCAATTAATATGCATGTTTCCGTTAATTGCTCATATGTTGACCGTTATGCCCTTATTACCTTAAAACGTGATTTGTGAAAATCTAAAAGTGTAGAAACCTTAGTTACTGATATATAGACTTGTATGCAAAGTTTGACATCAGTTTGACTTGTAGATTAAGAGTTATGCTCATTATCGCAAAATGAATGCTTTATGCTAATAAAATGACGTAATTAGCGTATAGCCTAGTTAAACATACTTTTTGGTATCAAATCTTTTACCCACTGATGTAATATATTATTTTGGGATTTTTAAAGATTTTTAATTAATTTTAGGTTGAGCATAACTCATAGTCGTAGGCTTAATTCGGTGAATGTCGGTTTTGCCCTTACGGGCCATAAAATGAGATTTACATATCTAAACGACTCCAAACCTTTTGCTACTGATCACATATGATAAATAAATTCTTTTAAGCCTTCTGGAAATATAAAAATATCAGATTTAAGTATCGAACCCGGAAATGGTCTTTAATCGCCTTAATTAGCGTTTTTAACGCATAGTATGTTTTAAAATCATATTAGACATACCCGGGTTGATACCTACTGATATAAGAGGCAAATTATAATATTTTAACAGTAAGCAAAGGTGGATAAACTCAGACTTCAGTTTTGAGCTTTTCGGCTTATGTGAAATTACCAAAATACCCCTACGGGGCATAGTTTGGTTAAAAATGATAAATTTCACACATATGCTTTATCTTACTGTTACAACTCATTAATTGGAGTATATTTACTGATTAAATCAGACCTGTAACTCAGTTAAACACTTAAACCTTTTTACAACCTTTAAAATGACCAAACTACCCCTACGGGGCCTAGTTTGTGTTTAAACACGTTTCGGGCATAATGAAAGACACCTTACCGATGTCACAACATATTTGAGACATAATTAACTTAGGAAACCTGTATATAGCTCTCATGACTACCCGTCACGTTTATTACGCGTACGGTTCGGTTTATGTAACAAGTTTACATAAATTAACCGAAACGGGTCAAACCTTAACGGTTTTATCTCAAAATCCAGAATGTGAATAATAAACCCATATTAAGCAAGTCTTCAAACTTGTCGGGTCTAAATCACATTCTATCCAGTCTTCGCTTAATCGTGCGTACGAACCGTATCTTGAAACTAGCTGGTCTAAGCTTAAGCTTAATAAAAGACCCGTTAGGATTCTAATAGGTTATTATAAACCTTCGTTCCAGATAAGGAGGACCAGTAAAAGCTACGTGCATTTTGCTTATTGTGATTAATACTTACTCAGGTAAATACTTTTAACTTATTTTCCCTATACGGGCTTGGGTTACGGTATATAGCATACCGCTTGATCGAACATCAAATCTCCACAGTTAAGTGGGTAGTTGAATAATTTGATCGGCTCGTTTAAACAGTCTTGATTACTTAAAGTCTTTGGGGGGGGGGGTTAATGACCATGTCCCGGATATCCTTGGCATCATCTTACGAGATGGCCACGACCTGAGCACGGGGTGTAGGCGTACACCTGTCAGTGTATAACTCTATGATGTGGTGTGTCTATTAATCTTTAACCCGGACAAGATCCGGGCTACTGAATGCACAAGTAACATGTAATTCGTTCACAAGATTATAATATTAAATAATTCTCCCAAGTTAAAATAAAAATGTTTATGCCACGTGCATCCAAACAAATTTTCAATCATTTTCCAAAATGAGTCGGTTGATTGTATTTACCAGTGTAAACTGATGTATTTTTCCCAAAAAGACTGAATGCAGGAACTAAACGAAATTGGCTGGATTGTCTCCTTAGCATCAATAAAAAGTTTCGCAAGCTTAGGATGCCTGAAGTCTGTTGAACTATTGTCTCATATTTTATTTCGATCCGTCTATGGATAAACAATCGAACGTTGTGATACTTGATATTACAATAATTAAATTCGGTTGTATTACATCTTTTAAAATTGCTTCCGCTGTGCATATTAAATATTGTGTTGTTTGACTATTACGTTGCCAACCACGTCACGATACTCCCCCACCGGGCCCACTGGTGACACGTGGAAATCGGGGTGTGACAGGTTGGTATCAGAGCCAACACTGAGTGAATTAAACACTAGCCTTTTGTGTTTAATCTCAGTTACACAATTGCACAATTCTAAACTTCGAGTCTAGACCTACAACATAGGACAAATTCCACTTTAATTACATTGTCCTTTATTTTTACATATATTTTGTTTTGTTATCTCATGCCATATTGCTCAGGGACGAACAAAATGCCGCCAAGATTCTTCAGGAGAAGAGGAAGAGGCAAGGGACCAATCACCGCCCCCAATAATAATGAAGCTGGACCTTCGAATGCACGAGCTCCATCTACCACGGAGAGTGACGAACACCAGCAGAACCGGAGGAACCTCTTTGAACCGGCTAGACGGTCGGTCTCAGACAGTTCAACACCTCCTAACCCTTATGGGCCACAACCAGATTATGAGCCCAACAACCCTCAACCTTCATACATACCATTACAGCGGTCCTTATCGCACAACTCCTTCGGTGACCCTACACCAGTTTTTAGGGGCCGGTTTAACCCGGCAAACTTCCTGCAAGAACCAGGAAATTTTAACCCATTAGGTCCAGAAGATCATTTCTCTGGAGATCATGCGGACGACATGGACGAGGATACGGACCCTGTCGAGCCTGCCAGTGGCACACCAAACCACCCGATAGAGATCTCGGATGGATCTTTCTTCCACGGATCACCCTATGTTGGTCCAGATAGCTTTCAAGCTATGTTTACCAGGCACGAATGGTACTATACGCCTCCTCGCCATACATCACCTCAGCAGCAGCAACAACAGCAACAAGATCCCTCTGAGGATCCAAGGTTCGTGGCAGTCACGCCACCACCTCCTCCGCCACCAGTTCAACCGGCACCCCCGCAACCACCAAGGCGTAGGAGAACCGGAGCGCGCATATCTGTGCGAACAGGAGAC
Organism: Helianthus annuus; assembly: GCF_002127325.2. Classification (NCBI taxonomy): domain Eukaryota; kingdom Viridiplantae; phylum Streptophyta; class Magnoliopsida; order Asterales; family Asteraceae; genus Helianthus; species Helianthus annuus. The sequence goes on along the minus strand of NC_035447.2, from coordinate 22,439,041 downwards.
TTTCATTTTAGTTCTCCGCTCCAATCAAGTGGCAGCCACTACCCGCCACATCAAGAAGATCCACAAATGGGTGGGCCTTCACACCCAGTTGCACCACAACCACCACCTATGGGTTTTGATAACCCAATTCCGGCATACACGGGTTCCATGGCGTACAACCCGTTTGAGCAGCCAGTACACACCAACTACAATTACGCCGAAGCTGATCCGTACATGGTAGCGGCTAACTATAACACCCAAGGACCCTATGGAGATCCATGGGGAGTAGGGTACCCAACTCATGGGTACCAGATACCTGCAAGACCTATTATACGGACACAATCGCAACCACCAAGGTTCTCTCCGCCTGAGCGTGAAGAAATTCTGCAAAGGTTGGACTATGTAGAGCGAGAATTTCACAGGGAGCAAAGGGAGCGACAAACGTTCTTCCAAGGATTGACAAGCTTGATCAAAGGAAAAAGCAAGAAGGACCACTGAATCCTTCCAAGTATTGTTGAGCCCCTGCGTGGGCCAGTCTTGTAGTATAAACCCCTGCGTGGGTATGTTTTGTTAATAAACCCCTGTGAGGGTATTTTAATTGTGTAAGTCCCTGCGTGGACTATTATATCGTTAAAGCCCCTGCGTGGGTATGTTTTGATATTAAGCCCCTGCGTGGGTACGTGTGTTATTAAACCCCTGCGAGGGTAAGTACTTGTTTAAACCCCTGCGTGGGTAAGTTGCTATTTGAAAAGACCCGTTTAGGGCAGCATGTAATATTGTAGTAAAATAATGAATAATTGTTTTATAAATTTCATGTTGCTATTATATGCATACTATTACATATGAAATAAACGAATAAAAAATCATTCCTTTTAAGTAAGTGTCTGCCTATGTAAAATTTTTCTTAAAGTGTGAAACCTAGCCTTCGGGTCATTATAAGGCCAGGCCAAGATGGTAAGACCTGTTAGAAAGATTCAAATCCCTGTTAACATCTGAAAAAAAACAGGTTAACACTCCTGGCAGATGTGATTCATTTGAATCACACGCATTATTTGACTATATGAGGATCCTTCAAAGATTCCAAACCCAATTATCGATCTCTGAATCATGGGGTAAATCATCAATTAAGATGACCATACTTTTACCCTACGTGGTAATATGTGCCTACGGGACCTGCTCATTTCCACATGAGCCAAAAGACAGTAGTAGCAATGACGCCCTGTCAAATAAAAATAATGAACAAGGTTCAACCTCAAATGCCTTGATTCTCTGAAATCCTAGCATATAATTTATAAATGTCCTTGTGACTAGGCCTATTGTGCCAGTATACCTTCATGTTTGATTCTCTGAAATCATAACCCATAAAATAAACTGTCCATGTGACTAGGCCTTTTGTGCAACAAATAAAACTGTTATTGTTTTATAACTAGGATAAATTATTATAGAAATCTTAAATAGATATAATTAATAAATTAACCAAATATGGTCTCTGTGACCATGGTTAATGAATTACCCAAGGAGAAATTCCATAATAAACTCCCACACAAACTATTGTCCTTGTTTTCTGTAACAGTTCAATTGAAATGGCTAACTCAGACGAGATAAATAGCCATCCAACGGAGAATATTGATAACGCCCGGGTTACCTTAACGGGTGCTGAATTAAAGGCGTTGGTCGACGACGCGGTTACAAAGGCTTTGGAAAGACACTACGAAGAGTATAGTGGGACTCGTAGTACGACCCTATCTACACAACCTTCAAAGCCACCGTCCAAGAAGGATGACCCGAAGAAAGACGATGATCGACACTCCTCAAACCACAGTGCTCCATCACAGCAGGTTATACTGAACAGAGGACCCCGTGAGAACGGTTGTTCTTATAAATATTTTGTTTCATGTAAGCCCCGGGACTTTACTGGGGAGAAAGGAGCTATTGACTGTATGACGTGGCTGGATGAGATGGATACGGTTGTTGATATCAGCGGATGCGCTGAGAGAGACGTGGTCAAGTTTGTGTCGCAGTCTTTTAAGGGCGAAGCTTTGGCATGGTGGAGATCTCTAATTCAAGCCACCGGGAAAATCCCATTGTACAGCATGTCGTGGGATCAATTTGTTGCCCTTATCAGGGAAAATTACTGCCCTCAGCATGAGTTGGAGAAGATAGAGTCTGATTTTCTATCATTGGTGATGACAAACCTTGACTGTCAAGCTTACCTAACGAGCGTCAACACTATGTCCCGGTTGGTTCCCTATCTGGTAACCCCGGAACCAAAAAGAATCACTTGTTTTATAGGTGGTTTGGCCCCCGAGATCAAGGCAAGTGTGAAAGCTTCTCGGCCGACTACTTTTAGATCGGTAGCTGACATTTCCTTATCCCTCACTCTGGATGCGGTCAGGCAGAGAGCGCTGAGGAACAAGGAGACTGAGAAGAGGAAGCGTGAAGATGATGGTTCACGAAGGTCGAGCAAGAAACACCGTGGGAACGGTGACAACAAGAAGGGATCTGAGTCGAGGAGGGATGGGCATAGGTCTGATGAGAAGCCCAAATGCAAAATTTGCAAGAACCAGCACTATGGAAAGTGTAGACTTGAGTCCAACTCGCAGACTCAGTCGAAATCTTATGCTTGTGGTATTTGCAAGTCCACGGATCACAAAACTTTGGATTGCAAGAAGATAAAGGACGCAACGTGCTACCGTTGCAATGAAAAGGGCCACATTAAAACCAACTGCCCTAAGTACAACAAGAAGCCGGAAGAGGTTAAGAAGACTAATGCTAGAGTCTTCAGAATGGACGCAAAAGAAGCTGTGCAAGATGATAATGTCATAACAGGTACCTTCCTTGTAAATGATGTCTTTGCAAGAGTACTTTTTGATTCAGGCGCAGATAAGTCTTTCGTAGCTCATAAATTTTGTGAATTGCTGAAATTACCTGTCAAAGCCTTAAAAGTGAATTATGAGGTAGAGTTAGCAGATGGAACCATAGAAACCGTCTCAACTATGTTAGATGGATGTGTTATATCCATTAAGAACCATTCTTTTCCTCTGTCTCTACTTCCGTTTAAGTTGGCTGGTTTTGACATAGTGCTGGGTATGGACTGGTTATCTCGCAACCAGGCCCAAATTGTATGCAGCAAGAAGCAGGTAGTGATAAAGACTCCGTCTGGCGAATCGCTTACCATTCGAGGAGATACCCAGTATGGGCTGCCTGAGCAGGTGACTATGCTCAAGGCTTCAAAATGTTTAAAGAAGGGCTGTGTCATCTACATGGCACAAGTAATTATTGATGATCCTAAACCAAAGATAGAAGACATCCCTGTTATTTCTGAATTCCCGGAAGTTTTTCCGGAAGAACTACCCGGTTTGCCACCAGATAGGCAAGTGGAGTTCAGGATTGATATCATCCCCGGAACGGCACCAGTTGCCAGGGCACCTTATAGGTTGGCACCCACCGAGATGAAAGAATTGAGGACACAGCTAGACGAATTGTTAGCCAAAGGTTTCATCAAACCTAGTTCGTCTCCTTGGGGAGCGCCAGTTCTGTTCGTAAAGAAGAAGGATGGGTCGATGCGTCTGTGCATCGACTATCGTGAGCTTAATAAGGTCACGATCAAGAATAGATATCCTTTGCCTAGGATCGACGATTTGTTCGATCAGTTACAAGGAGCCAGTTATTTCTCGAAGATTGATTTGAGGTCAGGCTACCATCAGCTGAAGGTTAGAGATGAAGACGTGCATAAAACAGCATTTAGAACTCGTTATGGTCATTACGAGTTCCTAGTGATGCCTTTTGGGCTCACTAATGCACCGGCTGCGTTCATGGATCTCATGAATCGCGTTTGCAAGCCATACTTGGATAAATTCGTTATCGTCTTCATCGATGACATTCTCATTTACTCTAAGAACCAAGCCGATCATGAGAAACATCTTCGATGTATTCTCAAACTTTTACATCACGAGAAACTCAATGCCAAATTCTCCAAGTGTGAATTTTGGCTTCGAGAGGTCCAATTCCTTGGACATGTGGTCAGTGAGCGTGGTATCCAGGTGGATCCCGCTAAAGTTGAAGCGGTTATGAACTGGCAAGAGCCGAAGACGCCTACGGAGATTCGTAGCTTCCTGGGATTGGCATGATATTACAGGCGTTTCATTGAAAATTTTTCAAGGATTGCTGCACTCTTAACTTCCTTGACCAAGAAAAAGGAAAGGTTTGTTTGGGGCCCTAAGCAGCAAGAGTCCTTTGAGATTCTGAAGCAAAAATTGAGCAATGCTCCTGTGCTGACATTACCTGAAGGCACTGGAGAATTCGTAGTTTACTGCGATGCTTCACACACCGGCATGGGGTGTGTGCTTATGCAGAAGGGCAAGGTTATTGCCTATGCAACACGGCAGTTAAAGGTGCATGAAAAGAATTACACCACCCATGATTTGGAATTGGGTGCCGTTGTGTTCGCACTAAAATTGTGGAGGCATTATCTTTATGGAATCAAGTTTGTGATCTATTCTGATCACAAGAGCCTCCAGCATCTGTTTAATCAGAAAGAATTAAACATGAGGCAACGCCGATGGATGGAGACCTTGAATGATTATGATTGTGAAATCCGATACCATCCCGGCAAAGCGAATGTAGTCGCCGATGCCCTAAGTCGTAAGGAAAGGGTGAAACCCATCCGAATCAATGCCAAGAGCATCGAAGCAAGGAACAATTTGATGGAAAGGTTGTTAGCTGCACAGAAGGAAGCTGTGTTGGAAGCTAATTATCCAAATGAAAAGTTAGGAGTAACTGAGGAGCAATTAACTCTTAGCAAGGACGGAATTTTACGATTGAATGGGCGAATATGGGTTCCAATTTATGGAGGACTTCGTGATGTTATCCTCCAGGAAGCCCATAATTCTAAATATTCCGTTCACCCTGGAGCTGATAAGATGTACCAAGATCTAAAGGCAAATTATTGGTGGATAGGCTTGAAAAAATCTGTAGCCGTCCATGTAGCCAAATGCTTGACTTGTGCGCAAGTCAAAGCTGAGCATCAAAAGCCATCAGGCTTGCTACAACAGCCTGAACTTCCCGAGTGGAAGTGGGAGTGCGTAACTATGGATTTTATTACCAAGTTACCCAAGACAAGGAAAGGAAATGACACAATATGGGTTATAGTGGACAGACTGACTAAGTCGGCACATTTCTTACCCATCAAAGAGACTTATAGCTCCGATATGTTAGCCCAGCTGTACGTTGATAAGATAGTAGCCTTGCATGGCATACCTGTGTCTATTATCTCTGGCAGAGATACTAGATACACATCGCATTTTTGGAAAAGTTTCCAGCAATCCTTGGGCACACGTTTAAATTTTAGTACGGCTTATCATCCTCAGACTGACGGTCAGAGTGAGCGTACTATTCAAACATTGGAAGACATGCTACGTGCATGTGCAATCGATTTGGGTGATAGTTGGGATAAGAACCTACCATTAATCGAATTCTCCTACAACAATAGCTACCATACCAGCATTAAGGCTGCACCCTTCGAGGCATTGTACGGTAGAAAGTGTAGGTCACCCATCTGTTGGGCGGAAGTTGGAGATGTCCAATTATCGGGACCAGAGATAGTCTTTGAAACGACGGACAAGATTGTCCAGATTCGCGACCGTCTCAAGGCGGCCCGAGATAGGCAAAAGAGCTACGCAGACCCTAAGCGTAAGGCTTTTCACTTTGAAGTAGGTGATAAAGTGTTGCTCAAAGTATCACCCTGGAAAGGAGTGATGCGATTTGGTAAGAAAGGCAGGCTAAGCCCAAGATACATAGGACCTTTTGAGGTTATCGAACGTGTCGGGTCAGTTGCCTATAAGTTAAACTTACCTGAAGAGCTCAGTGGAATTCACAATGTGTTCCACATTTGCAACCTGAAGAAGTGCGTCGCTGATGAATCACTGGTAATGCCGCACACCGATGTGCATATAGACGAGAGCTTGAAATTTGTTGAAAAACCTTTGTCGATTGAAGATCGACAGGTAAAGAAGCTTCGTCGGAAGCATGTACCTATTGTAAAGGTCAAATGGATGCCCGAGATAGGCAAAAGATCTACGCAGACCCTAAGCGTAAGGCTTTTCACTTTGAAGTAGGTGATAAAGTGTTGCTCAAAGTATCACCCTGGAAAGGAGTGATGCGATTTGGTAAGAAAGGCAAGCTAAGCCCAAGATACATAGGACCTTTCGAGGTTATCGAACGTGTCGGGTCAGTTGCCTATAAGTTAAACTTACCTGAAGAGCTCAGTGGAATTCACAATGTGTTCCACATTTGCAACCTGAAGAAGTGCGTCGCTGATGAATCACTGGTAATGCCGCACACCGATGTGCATATAGACGAGAGCTTGAAATTTGTTGAAAAACCTTTGTCGATTGAAGATCGACAGGTAAAGAAGCTTCGTAGGAAGCATGTACCTATTGTAAAGGTCAAATGGATGCCCGAAGAGGTCCCGAGTATACGTGGGAAGTTGAATCCACCATGAAAGAGAAGTACCCTTATTTATTTCAGTAAATCTCGGGTCGAGATTTATTTTAAGGGGGTGAGGATGTAACACCTCGAAAATTCATGTTAAATAAAATGACGACACGTGTCGTGTAAAACGAAAAGCGTTATAAACTCGGATTTATTAAGGATGCTTGACAGGATTTAAAAGTGTCGTTATGTTAACTATTTCACCTCTGAACGACCTCGTTATAAATCCCAAGACTCAAAACGTATTAAAAACATCTAGTGTATGTTCAAGTTCAGTGAATATTAGCAATGAATGATTCGTGAATCAATTGGTGGTCCCCTACGAAGGAATTCCTACGGTAACCCTTAATTTTCAGTACTTTTAAGATGGATCAAAGCAAGCATAGTATAAGGGTAGTGTATGTAACTATTGAGGCACATTTTAGAGGCCCCAATCTGGTAAAAAACGTGTCCCATATTCGAAACAAGAGAATACCCTTTCAAAGCACCAAAGATCAAAGGGTTGGGCTGCTGACCGTAAGCTTACGGACCGTAAGCCACCCCCTTACGATCCGTAAGGGGGTGCCAGCGACAGAAAATTGTTGTTTTGCTGTTTAAACGCGAATTTTGAATTTTATCCGATTTTTCCTCATCTCCCTTGGCCCCTAGACAACCCCTAAACATGTAGCACACCTGTGGGAATGTTGTGGTTAGTCCTAGACTTATTTGTCAACATGTTGTGGTGTCTTGGATCACTATATAAGGCTCCTAAAGTGCAACACTTTGATCAATCCATTCCTCAACATTTTCTGATCAAGTGTGGAGCACAAGAGCACTCTCCAGGCCTTCCTAATCATCCATTAGACCCTTGTAAGTTGTCTTAACCTTTCTAAATTGATTTTAGCCTAGTTATTTAGCTAAAAGTCAAACCGTCGTAATTACGGTTTGACTTCGAGATTAGTCAATAATGGCTCAGTCAATTCTCGAATCAAAAGTAGATATAAGATGGTATTTATGTGGGTGATAAACCCTTAAGAGGGTTCCCCCTGATCACCACTCTAACTAGGTCAAAAGTCGGGTCAAACGTATAATTAAAAAGTCAACAGGAAGCTTAAAATGCGATTTATGCATGATTAGCAATGTAGAACACGTATAACCTGTTTTATCATTAATATAACTTGGTAATTATTGTAAGGACATGTCTAAACATGTTCAACCCGAAAATTTCCTGTTTAGACCCGGTTCGGAACCGAAAGTCACATAGTTTGACTTTCACTTTGACTTTCAGTTCTGACCCGTTTAGGCATATTTTAGAAATGCCTCAAAGCTTTAATTGGACTAGGTTACATGTTAGAACAACCCTCTGTAATTATACACCTTGGTTCATTAGTTATCCAATTAATATGCATGTTTCCGTTAATTGCTCATATGTTGACCGTTATGCCCTTATTACCTTAAAACGTGATTTGTGAAAATCTAAAAGTGTAGAAACCTTAGTTACTGATATATAGACTTGTATGCAAAGTTTGACATCAGTTTGACTTGTAGATTAAGAGTTATGCTCATTATCGCAAAATGAATGCTTTATGCTAATAAAATGGCGTAATTAGCGTATAGCCTAGTTAAACATACTTTTTGGTATCAAATCTTTTACCCACTGATGTAATATATTATTTTGGGATTTTTAAAGATATTTAATTAATTTTAGGTTGAGCATAACTCATAGTCGTAGGCTTAATTCGGTGAATGTCGGTTTTGCCCTTACGGGCCATAAAAGGAGATTTACATATCTAAACGACTCCAAACCTTTTGCTACTGATCACATATGATAAATAAATTCTTTTAAGCCTTCTGGAAATATAAAAATATCAGATTTAAGTATCGAACCCGGAAATGGCCTTTAATCGCCTTAATTAGCGTTTTTAACGCATAGTATGTTTTAAAATCATATTAGACATACCCGGGTTGATACCTACTGATATAAGAGGCAAATTATAATATTTTAACAGTAAGCAAAGGTGGATAAACTCAGACTTCAGTTTTGAGCTTTTCGGCTTATGTGAAATTACCAAAATACCCCTACGGGGCATAGTTTGGTTAAAAATGATAAATTTCACACATATGCTTTATCTTACTGTTAAAACTCATTAATTGGAGTATATTTACTGATTAAATCAGACCTGTAACTCAGTTAAACACTTAAACCTTTTTACAACCTTTAAAATGACCAAACTACCCCTACGGGGCCTAGTTTGTGTTTAAACACGTTTCGGGCATAATGAAAGACACCTTACCGATGTCACAACATATTTGATACATAATTAACTTAGGAAACCTGTATATAGCTCTCATGACTACCCGTCACGTTTATTACGCGTACGGTTCGGTTTATGTAACAAGTTTACATAAATTAACCGAAACGGGTCAAACCTTAACGGTTTTATCTCAAAATCCAGAATGTGAATAATAAACCCATATTAAGCAAGTCTTCAAACTTGTCGGGTCTAAATCACATTCTATCCGGTCTTCGCTTAGTCGTGCGTACGAACCGTATCTTGAAACTAGCTGGTCTAAGCTTAAGCTTAATAAAAGACCCGTTAGGATTCTAATAGGTTATTATAAACCTTCGTTCCAGATAAGGAGGACCAGTAAAAGCTACGTGCATTTTTCTTATTGTGATTAATACTTACTCAGGTAAATACTTTTAACTTATTTTCCCTATACGGGCTTGGGTTACGGTATATAGCATACCGCTTGATCGAACATCAAATCTCCACAGTTAAGTGGGTAGTTGAATAATTTGATCGGCTCATTTAAACAGTCTTGATTTCTTAAAGTCTTTGGGGGGGTTAATGACCATGTCCCGGATATCCTTGGCATCATCTTACGAGATGGCCACGACCTGAGCACGGGGTGTAGGCGTACACCTGTCAGTGTATAACTCTATGATGTGGTGTGTCTATTAATCTTTAACCCGGACAAGATCCGGGCTACTGAACGCACAAGTAACATGTAATTCGTTCACAAGATTATAATATTAAATAATTCTCCCAAGTTAAAATAAAAATGTTTATGCCACGTGCATCCAAACAAATTTTCAATCATTTTCCAAAATGAGTCGGTTGATTGTATTTACCAGTGTAAACTGATGTATTTTTCCCAAAAAGACTGAATGCAGGTACTAAACGAAATTGGCTGGATTGTCTCCTTAGCATCAATAAAAAGTTTCGCAAGCTTAGGATGCCTGAAGTCTGTTGAACTATTGTCTCATATTTTATTTCGATCCGTCTATGGATAAACAATCGAACGTTGTGATACTTGATATTACAATAATTAAATTCGGTTGTATTACATCTTTTAAAATTGCTTCCGCTGTGCATATTAAATATTGTGTTGTTTGACTATTACGTTGCCAACCACGTCACGATACTCCCCCACCGGGCTCACCGGTGACACGTGGAAATCGGGGTGTGACATGATGCAGCTTATGAGCTGACTTGGAAAGAGCTGAAAGCCATTATGATGGACGAATTCTGCCCTCCCCATGAACGCCAAAAGCTGGAGGACGAGTTTTGGAACATTAAGCAGAAGGATGGAGACAACGCTGGCCTGACTGCTCGCTTTAAACAGCTCAGCATCATCTGTCCCGATCAAGTCAAGACGTCAGACATGGCCATCAAGAAGTACATTCGAGCTCTACCCGATTGTGTTGCCGATTTTGTTCACGCCGCAAAGACCTCATCAATTGAAGAGACTTACTTGCTTGCCGCCGAGATTAACGACAAGCGAGTAAAAGCTGGTTTCTGGGATAAGCCCTCCAAGTCCCTACATTAAGCCACCACTGCATCGACTGCCAAAACCGCCACTGCTCAGCCGTCCAAGTCATCACGCCGCAAGAAGAAGCTCAACAACAGCAGCTCCAGCAACAAGAACTGTGTTGTCACTACCACTGCTGCCCCTCTGCAAGCCATACCAGCTCAGCAGCAGTCTCACCATTGACCAGCACCAGTTACTCAAGCGCCGCCAGCGAAGCGTGCTTACACAGGTCCCCACCGCTCTGCCCGACATGCTAATATCATCATCCGGTGGGTCTTTCCTGTCGCTTCTGCGCTCATTGCAACTTATACGGTCATTTCACTGCCAACTGTCGCTATGGTCCCCGTAACACCACAGCTCCTGCCACTGCTCATCAAGCTCTACTTCCAGCCCCGAAAGGCCAACAAGTAGCTCAGGCACCCGCGATCAATGCTCGAGTCTGCTTTGCATATGGTGATCCCAACCATTTTGTAAACATGTGCCCGAACAGGGTTATGAAGCAAGAGCCCCAGCAGCAGCCTCAGCAGCAGCAACAAGCAGCACGCGCTAGAACCTTCAACATCAATGCTCGTCAAGCCCAGTGTAACACCTTGAAAATTTGTGTCCAATAAAGTATAAACACGTGTCATAAGCTCTGAACGTGAGAAAGAATACTTTGGAGGGACTAAAGTTGACAAACAGGGAAACTATGTGAATATAAGGGTCCAGAGTGTCAACAATGGATAAATATATTCTAAAATAGCCCTACATAATGTTTATACCTTCCAACGAATAAATCATGGATCATACGAAGCAAAACATAAAGGAAAGTTAGGAATTACAAACTACAGGGGCTAAAAGTGTCAACATGTACAAAGTATACCTCTGAGTGACCTTTTGGCAGACCCGAAGCTTTGTAACAATGAAATATACTCACTAGAATATGTGGTTAAAATTTCATAAAGTTTCGTTATCGTATGAGAAAGTTATGATCAAATTCGTGTTCGAGGGGTTAAAAGCGTCAACATTAAATTCTACGGCCTTATGAGTGGTTACAAGGTTAGTCAAGGACTTAACCAAGTTAGTAAAAGTCCCAAGGCCCTTAAAAATCAAGTTAGAAGGCTGGAAATGCAATTTAGGGGCTCAAAACCACGTTATAAAGGACCAGGGACCAAAAGTGCAAAGTTTGAAAACATGTTGACTGATCAGACAGGTCAGGCGGCCCGCGTGAGAATCCCTGGTAACTCCAGGCGGGCCGCGTCAGACTCCCAGTAACAGAAAAAGTGGACAGCTGCCATTGCAGGTCTGTTAACCGACTTTGTGGCCTGTAAACTGATACCAGGGGCTGAACAAATGGGTTTTCATGCACTAGGGACAGTTGGGATGATCAGTGAGCATGCATAGGCTCTTGTGGCATCATCTTAGAAGATCAAAAAAGCTATATAAGGAGAGGAAAGTTGTGAACATTTGGGACATTCATTTGCAAAGTTCACAAATATTTTCTCTGGAGCTCTCTGGTCAGCAAGCACCCATCCTTAGCATCCCTAATCACAATTAGGACTCTTGTAAGTGTCCTTAACCCTTCCTAATTCGTTTAAGCTTAGTTAATTAGCTAAAAGTCAAACCGTCGTAATTAAGGTTTGACTTCATGATTAATTAAAATGTGCTCTATCAAATCACGAATTAAAAGTACCTTTAAGTAGGTAATTATGTGGGTAACAAACCCTTAAAAGGGTATTTCCAGATTCCCACTCTAACTATGTTAATTGTCGAGTCAAAGCATGTTATAAAAAGTCAACAGAATACTTATTTGCGAATTAATACATAATTAGCAATGTAGGATGCATGCAACCTGTTTAATCATTAAAATAACTTGGTAATTAATGTAAGAACATGTTCCAACATGTTCAACTCGACAATTTTCAGTTTAGGCTCGGTTTGGAACCGAAAGTCGCAAAGTTTGACTTCTGCTTTGACTTTCAGTTCTGACCCGTTTAAGCCAAGATTAGGATTGCCTTAGAGCTTCTTTTGAACCTATTTACATGTTAGTATAACTCTCTGAGATTATACAACTTGGTTCATTAGATATCCTATTCACATGCATGTTTCCGTTAATCGCTTATATGTTGACCATTATGCCCATTTGACCTTAAAATGGGATTTTTGAAAATGTAAAAGGGTAAGTACCTTAGCTACTGATTTATAAACTTGCACCCAAAATTTGAAGTCAGTTTGAGGTCTAGATTAAGAATTATGCTCAATAGCGTAATTAAGAGCTTCTTTACTAATTAAATGGCGTAAATTACGTATAGCCTATTAAAACCCAAATTTTTATACCAAACTTTATACCTACTGTTATAAAATAATATTTTGGGATTTTTGAAGATTTTTATTTATTTTTAGGCTGAGCATAACTTAGTGATCTAAGATTTATTCGGTTTATGCCGGTTTTGCCCTTTTTAGCCATAAAATGAGTTTTACAAATCCTTTTGACTTCAAACCAATTTCTACTGATTAGTTATGATAAATAAACTATTTTGAGCCTTCTGGAATATTAAAAATATCAGCTTTTTACAGAAAACCCGGAAATGGCTCCAAATCGCCTTTTTAGGCATTTTTTAACGCATAAGTGTGCACTAGAACCTTATTAAGCTTAAGGGTTTGGACCTACTGATGTAATTAGTAAATTTTTATATTTTAAACAGTAGGCAAATGTTTTGAACTCAGAATTCCAGAATTGACCTTTTAGGCACATGTGAAATTACCAAAATGCCCCTATGGTGCATAGTAAGGTTAAAGATAATAAATTCACATAAATTTGATACCCTACTGTTATAACTTAGTAAATTAAATATATTTACTAATTAAATCAGGCCTGTAACTCAGGTTATCATTTTAACCCTTTTTCACCTTGTAAAATGACCAAAACGCCCTTTTGAGGCATAGTTTTGGTTTATAATCATTTGGGGCATAGTGGAAAGTATCATTCTGATATCACAACATATTTTAAGCATATTGACATCAGAAACTTGTAGTTGACTCTTATGGTCACTCGTTACGCAATATACGCGTTCGGATCGGCTTATGTGGCTAGTTTGGCCATTTTAGCCGAAACGGGTCAAACCATATCTTTTTGGTCTCAAAATCCAGAATGTGATTATGTTACCCATATAAAACAAGTGTGCAAACTTGTTGGGTCAAAACCACATTCTAAAACGGTCTTCGCCTTATTGTGCGTTTAAAACCGTAATCTTTATATAAAACTAACCGGTCTAAGCTTAAGACCTGTTAGGATTCTAATAGGTTATTAAAACCTTAATTTCCAGATCTAGGAGCCCAGTAAAAGCTACTTACACTCGTTATATTTGGTCTATACTTGCTCAGGTAAATACGTTTAACTTATTTTCCCTATACGGGCTTGGGGTACGGTATATAAAATACCGCTTGGTCAGGAAATTGACCATAACCGGTCTTGGTTATGTGCAGTCAAATGAACCCGTTTGAAAATGCTGTTTTGTTTGTTTAACGCCTTTGGGGGCTTAATGACCATGTCCCGGATATCCTTGGCATCATTCAAAGAATGGCCACGACCTTAGCACTCGGGTGTAGGCGTACACCCGTAGCGCTGTACAACATGTATAATCGTCGGTACGAGAGAAGTCTCGCGGCGGAATTATATTAAGTGGTGTGTCTATTAATCCTTAACCCGGAATGAACCCGGGCTACTGAACGCAGAATGAACATGTAATTCTTTTACAAGATTATTAAGCAAATAATTATCCCAAGTTATAAAAAGTTTTATGCCACGTGCATTTAAATCAATTTTAAACGTTTTCAAAATGAGTCAGTTAAATTGTATTTACCAGTGTAAACTGACGTATTTTCCAAAAAGACTAAGTGCAGGTACTACGCGTAATAGGCTGGTCACTCCTTAAGCATCCATAGAAGTCTCGCAAGCTTAGGATGCATGAAGTCTGTTGAAATGAAGTTCCTTTTTCGTTTGATTCCGCCTGTGGATGTTATTTCGACATTTTGTGATATTTGAATATTACAAATAATTTAAGTTGAAATAAATCTATCTTTGCTTCCGCTGTGCATTATAATTTGTGTTGTTTGACTATGATGATATCAACTGCATCACGAAAATCCCCCACCGGGCCCACCGGTGACACGTGGAAAATTAGGGGTGTGACAGGTTGGTATCAGAGCCAACACTGAGTGAATTAAACACTAGCCTTTTGTGTTTAGTCTCAGTGCACGAATTGCACATTCTTCGAGTTCCGAGTCTAGACGAAGAACATAGGACAAACTCTGTTTTGTTTTATTTGGGCCTTTATTTTGTTATATATATTGTTGTTATCTAAAACTTGTATGCAGGTCAAAATGCCACCAAGATTTCTTCGCAGACGAGGCAAAGGACCAGTCACGGGTCACGACCACGAAGCCGGGCCTTCGCACCGGCGTACCCCATCCATCACCTGAGCACTAGTCCACAAGAGCCGTGGAGGCTCTATGTTGAACCCGGGAGACGGTCAGTTTCCTTCAGCTCTTCACCTTCTTACCAGCACTCCTTTGGGCCCCAATCGGAAAACAAGCCCAACGAGCAACCACCCTCTTTCATACCTCTGCAGAGATCCAACTCTCACCACTCCTTTGGTGACCCAACCCCAGTTTTCCAAAGCCGTTTCAACCCGGCCAACATTTTTCCTGAACCCGGGGGTTTTAACCCACTTGGACCGGAAGACCACTTCTCTGGGGAAAACGATATGGACGAGGATACTGACCCCGTGGAGCCCGCGTCTGGAACACCCAACCACCCGATAGAGATCTCTGACGGGTCATCTTTTCACGGATCGCCTTATCGCGGTCCAGACAGCTACGAGGAGAGGTTCCGGAACATCGACTGGTATTTTACTCCCTCACACCACTCCTCTCCATATCAGCAGCAGCAACAGCAACAGAATCCTTCTCAGGATTCTCGTTTCGTGGCAGTTACTCCGCCACCACCACCACCAGTGGAACAGCAGCCGCCTCTGGAGCCGCCAAGGCGGAGGAGGTCGAACGCACGGATGTCCGTGCGAGGGGGTGTCCGTATCAGCACGCCCCAACCGTCAAGCGGTAGCCATTATCCGCCACTGCAGGAAGAAGAAGAAGAACCACAAATGGGGGTTCCATCAAACCCCATTCCAGATGTTAACTCAGTGCCTGAGGTGCCTCCGTTGCGTTTTGACAACCCAATTCCTGCTTATTCTGCGGCGTACAACCCGTTTGAAATGCCGGGCCACAACAACTTTAATTATGCCAACGTGGACCCATATCAGGAGGCTTGGGATTACAACGCGCGACACCTTGAAGGGCCCTATGGTGGTCCTTGGACCACCGGGTACCCTCCATATGTGTACCAACAGCCACCACCTCCTCAGCCGTTGTACCAGCCGCCGCAGCCACAGCTTATCCCGCCAGAGCGTCAGCAGGAGGTTCTTGATAGGTTGAACCAGGTCGAACGAGAAGTTCGAGAAGACCGCAAAGAGCGGCAAGGCTTCTTCAAGGGTCTGTCAGACTTGCTAAAGGGGAAGTCCAAGAGGAGGGGTCACTGAAGACCTTGTTGTTTGTTGCTTAGTTGTAATCAGTCCCTGCGTGGACTTGTTGTTTCTGTATTCAGCTCCTGCGCGAGCTTGTCTTTTTGTATTCTGCCCCTGCGTGGGCATGTCTTTCAGTTAACCCCTGCGTGGGTTTGTTTGTTTGTTGTTTGTTAGTGAGTTTATTGTTTGTTGTATTTCGCCCCTGCGTGGGCATGTTATTTCTAGAAGTCCCGTTTAGGGCAAGTATTGTACTGTTGAACCTTTATTTAATGAAATGTTGCATTTAAATTTTTACGATTTTATTGCTATAAATAAGCATATGAATAAACTTAAAATAAAAAGGTAAAAATGAAAATAACATTTCCTAAATTAAAGAAGACCTACCATTAATATAAAATGGCAAAATCTAAAAGGGGGCAAGACCTAGCCACATGTCATTTTAAGACAAGGCCAAGATGGTATCTCCATAATTAGATTCAGGTCCATAATTAACGTCTCAACTTAGGATTGATCTGCGTTATAAAGAGAATCTAAGGGGTAAAACCTAGCCACGTGTC
The DNA here is from genome assembly GCF_002127325.2 of Helianthus annuus. Taxonomy (NCBI): domain Eukaryota; kingdom Viridiplantae; phylum Streptophyta; class Magnoliopsida; order Asterales; family Asteraceae; genus Helianthus; species Helianthus annuus. The sequence goes on along the minus strand of NC_035447.2, from coordinate 22,422,657 downwards.
GTTGCAGACATGGCCAAAACGGTAGAACCTGTCTATAAGATTCCAAATTCTATTAACATCTGTAAGTATGTTAATATAATGGGCAAAATGTGACACAGTAAAAGTCACATAGGCCATCATTGAAAATTGGGTTAATTTGAAGTTCCCTGTAAGTAAATGACCATTCCTTGGGAATGAAGTACCTACGGGTAGTAATTAATGTCCTAGGGACTAAGAGACAGTTTGAGTCTGCGACTCACTGTCTAGAATAGGGTAATGAACTGTGATTCAGACCCTAATACCTTGATTCTGTAAGAATCCGGGTTATAAAACTAACACTGTCCTTGTGACTAAATTATATGTTAATTTTTAACTATAATATAGGATTATAATACAGATCCTGAATTAATATTTGATTAATAAATTAACCTGCAATGGCTATTTAAAACCATGGTTAATAAAATACATAAAATGCTGTATTAGCTGTTAAATAAAACCTTGCCCATTATTGTTTATATGTAGCAGTGAAGCTACATGGCTAGGTCGGACGAGGTAAATAGTCGTCCGGTGGAAAACCACGATAACGCAAAGATACAGTTAACTGGCACGGAATTGAAAGCACTGGTAGATGATGCGGTCACTAAAGCATTAGAAAGACAGTACAGTGAGTACAGCGGGACCCATAGTAGGACCTTGTCTACACCGCATGTCAAATCCAAGAACCACTCGGAGTCTCACAGCAAGCCACCTTCTGTCCAACCCAAGTCCAAAAAGGAGGAATCCAAGAAGGATGAATCCAAGAAGGGGGATGATAGACACTCTTCGAATGAAAATGATAATCATTCCAAGAAGATTGTGCTTTATGATGCCCCACGTGCCAAGGGTTGCACGTATAAATACTTTGTATCTTGTAAACCCCGGGATTTTACTGGGGAGAAAGGGGCAGTGGACTGTATGACTTGGCTTGATGAGATGGAAACAGTAGTGGATATAAGTGGCTGTGCTGAAAGGGATATTGTGAAGTTTGTGACACAATCCTTCTAAGGTGATGCACTTCAATGGTGGAAATCGCTGATTCAAGCCACCGGAAAGATACCGCTATACAACATGTCTTGGGAACAATTTGTTGCCCTAATCAAGGAGAATTACTGTCCTCAGCACGAGGTCGAAGGAATAGAGTCTGATTTTCTATCTCTGGTAATGAAGAACCTGGACTGCCAGGCTTACCTCACAACCTTCAATTCCTTGTCAAGGCTAGTTCCCTACCTTGTAACGCCTGAACCGAAGAGGATAGCCCGTTTCATTGGGGGTCTGGCCCCAGAAATTAAAGCGAGCGTCAAGGCCTCTCGGCCCACTACTTTCCGATCAGTGGCTGACATATCTCTGTCCCTTACAAAGGACGCAGTTAGAGAGAGATCACTGAGAGCCGCAGATGCCGAGAAGCGAAAACGCGAAGATGATGGTTCGCGACGCTCAGAAAAGAAGCGTAAGGGCAACGACGACCACAAGAAAGGGTCGGGATCCAAGAAAGGAGATCATCAGATGGGTGAAAAGCCCAGGTGCAAAGTTTGTAGGAAGCACCATTTTGGGAAATGCAGGCAGGAGTCTAGGTCCCAATCTCAGCAGAAACTGTGTGGGATTTGCAAGTCCCCGGATCATAAGGCATTAGACTGCAAGAAGCTTAGGGATGCCACCTGCTACAATTGTAATGAGAAGGGACATATCAGGCCCAACTGCCCAAAGCTTGCCAAGAAAGCAGAAGAGGGAAAGAAGACAAATGCAAGGGTCTTCCGCATGGATGCAAAGGAAGCTATTCAGGACGATAATGTCATAACAGGTACCTTTCTCATTAATGATGTCTACGCAAGGGTATTATTTGACTCTGGGGCGGATAGGTCCTTTGTAGATAATAAGTTCTGTGAACTGTTGAAATTACCTGTTGAAATTCTAAGTATGAAATATGAAGTGGAATTAGCTGATGGAACAATAGAAACAGTTTCGACTGTGTTAGATGGATGTGTCCTATCCATTAGGAACCACTCTTTTCCTTTGTCCTTGTTACCCTTTAAGCTAGCTGGCTTTGATGTAGTAATAGGAATGGACTGGTTATCGCATAACCAAGCCCAGATAGTGTGCAACAAGAAGCAGGTAGTAATCAAGACCCCATCTGGTGAGCCACTCACTATTCAGGGAGATACTCAGCACGAAATGCCAGAGCGTGTGGCCATGCTTAAGGCATCCGGGTGCACGAATAGGGGTTGTGTCATTTATATGGCACAAGTAACCATTGACGAGAAGAAGCCCAGGATCGAAGACATACCGGTTATTTCCGATTATCCCGAGGTTTTTTCGGAGGAACTGCCTGGTTTGCCACCAGATAGACAGGTGGAATTTAGGATTGACATCATCCCCGGAGCTGCACCAGTAGCCAGAGCACCATATAGATTAGCACCAACGGAGATGAAGGAATTAAGGACACAGCTAGATGATTTACTAGCTAAAGGTTTCATTAGACCTAGTTCATCTCCATGGGGAGCGCCAATTCTGTTTGTTAAAAAGAAGGATGGATCAATGCGTCTGTGCATTGATTACCGTGAGCTAAACAAGGTTACTATCAAGAACAGATATCCTCTGCCTAGGATCGATGATCTATTCGACCAGCTACAGGGAGCGAGTTACTTCTCCAAGATAGATCTCAGGTCAGGCTATCATCAATTGAAAGTCAAGGAGGAGGACGTACATAAGACCGCGTTTAGGACTCGTTATGGGCATTACGAGTTCCTAGTGATGCCTTTTGGGCTCACTAACGCACCTGCCGCATTCATGGATCTCATGAATCGCGTATGCAAGCCTTATCTGGATAAATTTGTCATCGTCTTCATCGACGACATCCTCATCTACTCGAAGAACCAAGCTGACCATGAGAGGCATCTTCGGTGCATTCTTAAGCTACTTCATCAAGAGAAGCTCTATGCCAAGTTTTCAAAGTGTGAATTTTGGCTTCGAGAAGTCCAGTTCCTTGGACACGTTGTAAGTGAACGTGGAATTCAAGTGAATCCCGCGAAGATAGAAGCTATTATGAACTGGCAAGAGCCAAAGACACCTTCAGAGATTCGTAGCTTCCTAGGATTGGCTGGATACTACAGGCGTTTTATTGAAAACTTCTCAAGGATTGCTGCACCCTTGACATCGTTAACACGTAAGAACATTAAGTTTAATTGGGGGCCTAAGCAGCAAGAATCTTTTGATATCTTGAAGCAGAAGTTGAGTAACGCTCCAGTACTGACTCTACCTGAAGGCATTGAAGAATTTGTGGTGTATTGTGATGCATCACATATCGGAATGGGTTGTGTGTTAATGCAAAAAGGGAAGGTCATAGCCTATGCTTCGCGTCAATTAAAGGTGCACGAAAAGAATTACACCACCCATGACTTGGAATTGGGTGTCGTTGTATTTGCACTAAAGCTTTGGAGGCATTATCTCTATGGGACGAAGTCTGTGATCTATTCCAATCACAAGAGCCTTCAACACCTGTTCAATCAGAAAGATCTGAACATGAGGCAGCGACGATGGATGGAAACCTTGAACGATTATGATTGTGAAATAAGATACCATCCAGGCAAGGCCAATGTAGTCGCAGATGCTTTGAGTGGGAAGGAAAGAGTGAAGTCGATAAGGATTAATGCCAAGAGCATTGAAATTAAGAGCAGTTTGAATGAAAGGTTGTTAGCTAAACAAAAGGAAGCTGTGTTGGAAGCTAACTATCCTGAAGAGAAATTAGGAGTAACTGAAGAACAGTTGTCCTACGATAAAGACGGAATGTTGCGATTAAATGGACGAATATGGGTTCCTGTATATGGAGGACTTCGAGATGTTATCCTTAAGGAAGCCCATAGTTCCAAGTATTCCGTCCATCCTGGAGCTGATAAGATGTACCAGGATTTAAAGGCAAATTATTGGTGGATAGGCTTGAAAAAGTCTATAGCTGCTTATGTAGCTAAATGCTTGACGTGTGCTAAAGTCAAAGCTGAACATCAGAAGCCGTCAGGTTTGCTGCAACAGCCTGAAATTCCCACTTGGAAATGGGAAATGGTAACGATGGACTTCATCACCAAATTGCCTAAGACGCCGAAGGGAAATGATACTATATGGGTCATAGTTGATAGGCTGACCAAGTCAGCACATTTCCTACCCATCAGAGAGACCTTCAGCTCTGACATGCTAGCCCAACTGTACGTAGATAAGATTGTGGCTTTGCATGGCGTACCAGTATCTATTATCTCAGATCGGGATACTAGATACACATCTCATTTCTGGAAGAGTTTCCAACAGTCTCTGGGCACTCAATTGAATTTCAGTACGGCTTACCATCCTCAGACGGATGGGCAGAGTGAGCGTACTATTCAAACATTGGAAGACATGCTGCGTGCATGTGTAATTGATTTAGGAGGTAGTTGGGACAGGCATTTACCGTTGGTCGAATTCTCCTACAATAATAGCTACCATACTAGCATTAAGGCTGCGCCTTTTGAGGCACTATATGGTAGAAAGTGCAGAACGCCCATCTGCTGGGCAGAGGTGGGAGATACGCAATTATCAGGTCCTGACTTAGTCTTCGAGACAACGGACAAGATTGTCCAAATTCGTGACCGCCTAAAAGCTGCTCGAGACAGGCAGAAGAGCTATGCGGATGAAAGGCGAAAACCTCTCAAGTTTGAGGTCGGCGATAAAGTTTTGCTCAAAGTATCACCTTGGAAAGGGGTGATGCGATTTGGCAAGAAAGGTAAGCTAAGCCCAAGGTATATAGGACCATTCGAGATCATCGAATGTGTAGGATCAGTGGCTTACAAGTTAAACTTACCTGAGGAGCTCGATGGTATTCATAATGTATTCCACGTCTGCAATCTGAAGAAATGTCTGGCCGATGAGTCGCTAGTCATACCACACACAGATGTGCATATAGACGAGAGCTTAAAGTTTGTGGAAAAACCTGTGTCGATCGAGGATCGACAGGTAAAGAAGCTTCGGAGGAAGCTTGTACCTATTGTCAAGGTGAAGTGGGACGCCCGCAGAGGTCCTGAATACACGTGGGAGCTAGAATCCTCAATGAAAGAGAAATACCCTCATCTGTTTCCTTAAATCTCGAGGACGAGATTTCTTTTAAGGGGGTGAGGATGTAACACCTTGAAAATTTGTGTCCAATAAAGTATAAACACGTGTCATAAGCTCTGAACGTGAGAAAGAATACTTTGGAGGGACTAAAGTTGACAAACGGGGAAACTATGTGAATATAAGGGTCCAGAGTGTCAACAATGGATAAATATATTCTAAAATAGCCCTACATAATGTTTATACCTTCCAACGAATAAATCATAGATCATACGAAGCAAAACATAAAGGAAAGTGAGGAATTACAAACTACAGGGGCTAAAAGTGTCAACATGTACAAAGTATACCTCTGAGTGACCTTTTGGCAGACCCGAAGCTTTGTAACAATGAAATATACTCACTAGAATATGTGGTTAAAATTTCATAAAGTTTCGTTATCGTATGAGAAAGTTATGATCAAATTCGTGTTCGAGGGGTTAAAAGCGTCAACATTAAATTCTATGGCCTTATGAGTGGTTACAAGGTTAGTCAAGGACTTAACCAAGTTAGTAAAAGTCCCAAGGCCCTTAAAAATCAAGTTAGAAGGCTGGAAATGCAATTTAGGGGCTCAAAACCACGTTATAAAGGACCAGGGACCAAAAGTGCAAAGTTTGAAAACATGTTGACTGATCAGACAGGTCAGGCGGCCCGCGTGAGAATCCCTGGTAACTCCATGCGGGCCGTGTCAGACTCCCAGTAACAGAAAAAGTGGACAGCTGCCATTGCAGGTCTGTTAACCGACTTTGTGGCCTGTAAACTGATACCAGGGGCTGAACAAATGGGTTTTCATGCACTAGGGACAGTTGGGATGATCAGGGAGCATGCATAGGCTCTTGTGGCATCATCTTAGAAGATCAAAAATGCTATATAAGGAGAGGAAAGTTGTGAACATTTGGGACATTCATTTGCAAAGTTCACAAATATTTTCTCTGGAGCTCTCTGGTCAGCAAACACCCATCCTTAGCATCCCTAATCACAATTAGGACTCTTGTAAGTGTCCTTAACCCTTCCTAATTCGTTTAAGCTTAGTTAATTAGCTAAAAGTCAAACCGTCGTAATTAAGGTTTGACTTCGTGATTAATTAAAATGTGCTCTGTCAAATCACGAATTAAAAGTACCTTTAAGTAGGTAATTATGTGGGTAACAAACCCTTAAAAGGGTATTTCCAGATTCCCACTCTAACTATGTTAATTGTCGAGTCAAAGCATGTTATAAAAAGTCAACAGAATACTTATTTGCGAATTAATACATAATTAGCAATGTAGGATGCATGCAACCTGTTTAATCATTAAAATAACTTGGTAATTAATGTAAGAACATGTTCCAACATGTTCAACTCGACAATTTTCAGTTTAGGCTCGGTTTGGAACCGAAAGTCGCAAAGTTTGACTTCTGCTTTGACTTTCAGTTCTGACCCGTTTAAGCCAAGATTAGGATTGCCTTAGAGCTTCTTTTGAACCTATTTACATGTTAGTATAACTCTCTGAGATTATACAACTTGGTTCATTAGATATCCTATTCACATGCATGTTTCCGTTAATCGCTTATATGTTGACCATTATGCCCATTTGACCTTAAAACGGGATTTTTGAAAATGTAAAAGGGTAAGTACCTTAGCTACTGATTTATAAACTTGCACCCAAAATTTGAAGTCAGTTTGAGGTCTAGATTAAGAGTTATGCTCAATAGCGTAATTAAGAGCTTCTTTACTAATTAAATGGCGTAAATTACGTATAGCCTATTAAAACCCAAATTTTTATACGAAACTTTATACCTACTGTTATAAAATAATATTTTGGGATTTTTGAAGATTTTTATTTATTTTTAGGCTGAGCATAACTTAGTGATCTAAGATTTATTCGGTTTATGCCGGTTTTGCCCTTTCTAGCCATAAAATGAGTTTTACAAATCCTTTTGACCTCAAACCAATTTCTACTGATTAGTTATGATAAATAAACTATTTTGAGCCTTCTGGAATATTAAAAATATCAGCTTTTTACAGAAAACCCGGAAATGGCTCCAAATCGCCTTTTTAGGCATTTTTTAACGCATAAGTGTGCACTAGAACCTTATTAAGCTTAAGGGTTTGGACCTACTGATGTAATTAGTTAATTTTTATATTTTAAACAGTAGGCAAATGTTTTGAACTCAGAATTCCAGAATTGACCTTTTAGGCACATGTGAAATTACCAAAATGCCCCTATGGTGCATAGTAAGGTTAAAGATAATAAATTCACATAAATTTGATACCCTACTGTTATAACTTAGTAAATTAAATATATTTACTAATTAAATCAGGCCTGTAACTCAGGTTATCATTTTAACCCTTTTTCACCTTATAAAATGACCAAAACGCCCTTTTGAGGCATAGTTTTGGTTTATAATCATTTGGGGCATAGTGGAAGGTATCATTCTGATATCACAACATATTTTAAGCATATTGACATCAGAACTTGTATTTGACTCTTATGGTCACTCGTTGCGCATTATACGCGTTCGGATCGGCTTATGTGGCTAGTTTGGCCATTTTAGCCGAAACGGGTCAAACCATATCTTTTTGGTCTCAAAATCCAGAATGTGATTATGTTACCCATATAAAACAAGTGTGCAAACTTGTTGGGTCAAAACCACATTCTAAAACGGTCTTCGCCTTATTGTGCGTTTAAAACCGTAATCTTTATATAAAACTAACCGATCTAAGCTTAAGACCTGTTAGGATTCTAATAGGTTATTAAAACCTTAATTTCCAGATCTAGGAGCCCAGTAAAAGCTACTTACACTCGTTATATTTGGTCTATACTTGCTCAGGTAAATACGTTTAACTTATTTTCCCTATACGGGCTTGGGGTACGGTATATAAAATACCGCTTGGTCGGGAAATTGACCATAACCGGTCTTGGTTATGTGCAGTCAAATGAACCTGTTTGAAAATGCTGTTTTGTTTGTTTAACGCCTTTGGGGGCTTAATGACCATGTCCCGGATATCCTTGGCATCATTCAAAGAATGGCCACGACCTTAGCACTCGGGTGTAGGCGTACACCCGTAGCGCTGTACAACATGTATAATCGTCGGTACGAGAGAAGTCTCGCGGCGGAATTATATTAAGTGGTGTGTCTATTAATCCTTAACCCGGAACGAACCCGGGCTACTGAACGCAGAATGAACATGTAATTCTTTTAGAAGATTATTAGGCAAATAATTATCCCAAGTTATAAAAAGTTTTATGCCACGTGCATTTAAATCAATTTTAAACGTTTTCAAAATGAGTCAGTTAAATTGTATTTACCAGTGTAAACTGACGTATTTTCCAAAAAGACTAAGTGCAGGTACTACGCGTAATAGGCTGGTCACTCCTTAAGCATCCATAGAAGTCTCGCAAGCTTAGGATGCATGAAGTCTGTTGAAATGAAGTTCCTTTTTCGTTTGATTCCGCCTGTGGATGTTATTTCGACATTTTGTGATATTTGAATATTACAAATAATTTAAGTTGAAATAAATCTTTCTTTGCTTCCGCTGTGCATTATAATTTGTGTTGTTTGACTATGATGATATCAACTGCGTCACGAAAATCCCCCACCGGGCCCACCGGTGACACGTGGAAAATTAGGGGTGTGACACCCAGGCTGACAACAACGTGGTTAATGGTACGTTCCTTGTGAATGGTATTTATGCATAGTGTTTGTTTGATACTGGAGCCGATAACTGCTTTGTGTCGTTTAAATTCGAGAAGTTCCTTAGTCGTAAACGCTCTTATCTCCCTTCGTCATTCGAAGTTGAAGTCGCTACTGGAAGAACTGTCACCGTTCATTCTGTTCTTCGTGATTGTACTCTCGAGCTCAACAATCACATCTTTCCAATCGACCTCATTCCGATGCAGCTCGAAAGTTTTGACGTCATAGTAGGCATGGACTTCCTTCGTGAAAACCATGCTGAAGTTGTGTGCTTTGACAAGATGATTCGATTCTCGCTCACAAATGGTGATTTACTATGTGTCTATGGCGAAACTGCTTCGAAAGGTCTCAAGCTCATGTCGTGTGTCCAAGCTAGCAAGTATCTCCGCAAGGAATACAGAGCGTTCTTAGCCAATATTGTAGTAGCGGAGAAGGAAAAGAAAAGGAAGGCAGAAGTTAAAGACGTTCCCGTGGTCCGTGAATTTCCTCAGGTGTTCCCTGATGATCTTCCTGGACTACCGCCAAGTCGTGATATCGACTTCTGTATCGACTACTGCAAAGCCCTTTATCGACTCGCGCCATCCGAAATACGGGACTCTCGAACCAACTCCAGGAATTACTTGAAAAAGGTTTTATTCGCCCGAGCACCTCTCCTTGGGGCGCGCCAGTCCTCTTCGTTAAAAAGAAGGATGGGTCGTTCAGGATGTGTATCGACTACCGGGAATTGAATAAGTTAACCATTAAGAACCGTTATCCCCTACCTCGCATCGACGATCTGTTTGACCAGCTGCAAGGTGCTACGTGTTTCTCGAAGATCGATCTACGCTCAGGCTATCATCAACTGCGCATTCAGGAAGAAGATATACCCAAAACTGCTTTTCGCACTCGTTACGACCACTATGACTTCGTTGTTATGCCTTTTGGTTTAACCAACGCACCCGCGGTTTTCATGGATCTGATGAATCGCGTGTGTAAGACGTATCTTGACCGTTTCGTCATCATGTTCATCGACGATGTCTTGATCTATTCCAAATCGAAAGCCGAACACGCGCAATATCTACGTTTGGTTCTCGAGTTACTCCAGGGGAACCAACTCTACGCCAAGTTCTTCAAGTGCGAATTTTGGTTAGAAGAGGTTCAGTTTTTGGGACACATCGTGATTAGTCAAGGTATCCATGTCGATCCTGCAAAGATTGAATCAGTTAAGAGCTGGGTTACGCCAAAGAACCCGTCTGAAGTCCGTTCTTTTCTCGGATTAGCAGGCTATTATCGACGATTTATCGAAGGATTCTCCAAGATCGTTGTGCCGCTTACCGCTCTTACGCATAAAGACAGGTCTTTTGTTTAGGGGACTGAACAAGAGTCTGCTTTCCAAACCCTCAAGCACAAGCTTTGCAATGCTCCTGTTCTCACGTTGCCCGATGGGAACGACGGTTTCATTGTCTATTGTGATGCTTCTAACCTTGGTCTTGGTTGTGTTCTCATGCAACGGGACAAGGTTATAGCTTACGCTTCTCGACAGCTCGAGATCCACGAGAAGAACTATACAACCCATGATCTCGAGCTAGGCGCGGTTGTTTTTGTGACAACCCTCAAAATCCCATGTATTCCGTACAAATTATTAATGATAATTAAAGTGTCTGACGACTGTGTGGAATTACTTAACTGCTTTCTGATATCTGTGTTATGCTTACACGTATTTGTTAATATCCTAAGGAATATGCTAAGGAATATGCTAGGAATATGCTAAGGAATATGCTAAGGAATATGCTAAGGAATATGCTAAGGAATATGCTAAGGAATATGCTAAGGAATATCCTAAGGAATATGCTAGGAATATGCTAGGAATATGCTAGGAATATGCTAGGAATATGCTTGGAATATGCTAGGAATATGCTATATGGAAGATCTTATAAATACCACCATTCCACCAAAACTCCCTTTCTCTCCTCTCCTCCCTAGCTCACGGCCGAACACCCCCTTGCCACTACATCCATTTTCGGCTCTTGATCTCCTCATTCCAAGCATACACAAGTCTTTCGGGTCACGCATAAGGAGTCTTGGAGCTAACGGAAGGCGAAGGACCTCGTTATCTTGCTTTTATCCACCACTTTTACGCCTTTGATCTTCCCTAGCCTTGTGCTAGTTGTAAGTGCTTCTAATCAACTTCTTGTTCATGTTTGATATGGTTAATAAGAGATTTGTCGGTTAAAAATTATGAACATATAAGATCAAAGTCTAAAAGTCTACTAAAATGATGAACAAGGTGGTTAATGGATGAATATTAGTGTAAAGCATGTAGATCTTGTGTGATTATGATTATTGGTTGATTATCTGATGTGTTGCTGGATTATATGGATGTTTGATGTTGTTACGATCACTAAACATAATTAACGGGATCAACCGAACACAAACTAGTAAGCTAGAGACCAAAAACAGCAATCTGTCCATACTTTACAGCCAACTTCAGTTGGCTGTAAACAGGTCATAAACTCAACGAAAAACCGATATTTTGAATCTAAAATATTTCATTATGAAATACGGTTCTAATGGCACTGGAATCGTAATTTTTGGACTTCGTTTACTATTTTTAAAGAACCGATTCGTAACAGCAGCTTAGGCTGAGTTTTTACAGCAATAAATGAGCATTGTATTTTCTGTTGTAACTTGTATTCTGTGTAGAATCGGACCATGAAATTTGTACAGAAGATGACAACCGATGCATGTGTAATTACCCCACTGGAATTTCGTAAATCGGACACTCGATGAATTTTTAATAAATTGTTCCGTGGACTGTGGTCAGAAATACATAAATCTGAGTTCAGTCCGGAAGATGAATTTTTGTAAAATATTGGTAGTGAACCGGACCCCCTTATTTTTACGCAATTAAATTTGGAACGTTTAAGACATTCTGTAAAAATTTGGGAATTTTTGGAATAATTTAAGTATTTTATTTAAATGTCCGAAAACAGCCGGTTTTGAATATAAATGCTGAATTGAGATAAGTTGTGACTTGCGTGTCTAAATGTCGGGTATGCTATCCGTGAATGATCTAACATGTTATATATGTTATGTGCATTATCGTATGTTTGATTTTGAGTGCGGAATGGATGGGAAACTTAGAGGGCATAAACCGTTAAAGTGATGCATGTTATGTGATAGATACGTGTAGGAACTTTGTGTTCTATTTGAAAGCCACTAAATGACTAACTGGTAAATCATACTAGGACGTGATTGACCGACCTTGACTGTTAGCTATATTGAGAATCTAACCGAGCAAACCGAGGTGAGTTCACACTCTTTCTAAGGCATGGGATTCCCAGGGGTTTGGGAATGGGATTGATTAACTACTTGTACTATCATTACTATTAAACTACTTTTTACTGTCCTCGGATTGAAGGGCACGTACGTAAAACCTACGTACACGATCATAAGACCATCAACTCTATCACTTTAAGTCCCTCATTTATCGACTTAATCGCCGAGGCCTATGGCGCGCGGGTCATTAGTTAATAGCGCTATTAGGTTTAACAAACCTCACACCGTGCCAGTCAGACGGGCGTGTACTAATGGACTATGGGCAAAGGGTCAATGCTGATAGACATTGACTTAGGGCACCTCTTATATTTTCGTAGCAGTCGATACGCGTGGTCTAGTAACACATGGGAAACCCCCACTAATCTTCGCAAACATGTCAGAAAGACCGCGATGCAAACTCATACGATACATGGTTTTCAAAACGAACAGATAATTTACGAAACAAATGCTATAACTAAACAACCAACTGTGAATTCACTCAACTTTGTTGTTGACTCGTTGTTACATGCCTTACAGGTCGTTAAATGCTTGGAGCTTGCATATGGAGGTGGTCGTTGTGGGATGCGGGCTGATATGTCCCGTATTTAATAAATAAACTTTATGAACCTATTAAACCTACGTTTTGGACTTTAAACTTATGAACTATGGACTATGTTTTGAACTTACGTTTTATGCTTCCGCTGTTTAACTAAAATCGGTTTACTTCCTTTTGGTCACCAATCGTATTGTGTTTGGTTTTAATTACTTAATTATGTTGTTCGATATGATTGGTGGCTCGATCCTGGTCATGTCACGCCTCCAAGCGGTGGTACTCCGCATGGTGGATTTTGGGGGTGTGACAGATTGGTATCAGAGCCATTGGTTATAGTGAACTTGGTTTTAAAAAGGGAAAAGCTTTTCGATAAAACCAGACTATAACCTGTACAGTGCTCAACGATCCACAACGACGCTTCGCTCCACGTGCAAGACTCGACACCATAAGTGGTATGATATATGCTATATTGTCGGTTAGATAGTTCTCACTGTGCATTAGTTAACATGATAATTGCTATTTGAACCTTGTGTGCTTACTCTCTCTTGTCGTCCCACACTTACGCACTTTCGTGACACTTCCTCACTTACGTTGCTTCATTATGAGGATCATGAGCGGACGCGGAGGACGTATCAACCTCACTCAAGCCCAGTTGACGGCTTTGATCAACGAACGAGTTGCTGAGGCACTCGCAGCTGTTCCTGCAGGAGGTATAACCTGCTACTTCAAACCATCTTAGGACTTTTAGATCCTAACTTCGCGAACCGAATCTTGTGCTTAAACTTGTCCTTTATCTTCGCGCCACAGGACAACATGCCCAACCTCCCGTTCCTTCGATCCGCAACCGATATAACAAAACGCTAACAACCACACCACGATTTCTACCGATCACAAGATTACCCCCCCCCATTACCTTGTTGGGTAGCTAATTGATATCTTATTTTGATCTACACCCTCGTATACCCAACTTAGCAAGCGGATGCCTCCTAATGATGGAGTAGTCTTCAGGACATTCGAGGACGGCGATACGGATTACTCAACCTATATACGGACACGACGAACTACACATTTACCTCACCCCTTTTCCCCCCTTACACTACAAGAGTCGCACTTTGATCCTACGATGGTTTATCGTACTTATGTGAAATCTTTTCGCTAGCCTTTGTACCGACCTATGCTTAATGCAATGCCTAATTTCTACTATTGACTTACACAGAACCATCATTCCTTTATCACAGTGACGCCAGACACTAATGCGAACTCACTCTAGATTAGAGGGTTTGGAAGGCTCGAATTTCTATCATTGGTGATCACCTATTGAAACCTTGAGCGTGATGATGTGATTATACTCTCTCGAATGCGTTTTCGCGTCCTTTCTTTGGAACCTCACGATTACACAAACGTATTTTTAAATTCATTCACACGACCTAAGGAAACTCTACGAACTTGATTGCTTACCGACTTGATAAATCGAAAACTCATCTAAGTTCGTGGATCTAGGTGAATTATTCCTCCTTCGCATGTAGGTGATGCAAGGAACGATCCCAACGTTGTGACAAGTAAGTTTCTTCTGGAGGATTCCTTTGTTACTGTTTTATTTGATTCGAGTGCCGATACTAGTTAGTCAGATGCTTAAGCGCACTCCAACACTTTTGAACACCAAGCACACGGTAGAAATAGCAAACGGTAAAAGTCTTGAAGCCACACACATAGTTAAGAGCTGTAACCTCGTCCTAGCTGGTCAGACCTTCTCCATCGATCTTATTCCTATCGTTCTGGGTAGTTTCGACGTTGTCATTGGAATGGATTGGTTATCTCGACACCAAGCGGAGATTATTTGCAAGGAAAGAAAAATCGTCCGTATCCCTCGTTCCGGTAAAGAATCGCTCGTGATTCGTGGCGACAAGAGTGGTGCTGTTGTAGGCATCATCTCTTTCCTTAAAGCCCAGAAGTGTTTACGAAAGGGCCACACCACTATCCTAGCCCTCGTTACTGATGCATCCGCGGAAGAAAAGAAGATTGAAGACATTCCTATTGTACGTGACTTTCCCGAGGTATTTCCTGAGGAATTACCTGGCCTTCCGCCTCATCGACAAGTCGAGTTTCAAATCGAGCTAGCCCCTGGAGCAGCACCAATAGCTCGTGCGCCTTATCGACTTGCCCCATCAGAACTCGAAGAACTGTCTACGCAACTACAGGAACTTCTGGAAAAGGGTTTTATACGTCCTAGCTCTTCGCCATGGGGAGCTCCAGTTTTGTTCGTAAAGAAGAAAGACGGTACCTTCAGGATGTGTATTGACTACCGCGAACTCAACAAGGTGACCGTGAAGAATCGTTATCCTCTTCCACGCATCGATGACTTATTCGATCAATTGCAAGGGTCGAGTTTCTATTCTAAGATTGACCTAAGGTCAGGCTACCATCAGCTGAGGGTCCGAGAGGAGGACGTCTCTAAAACAGCATTCAGAACTCGTTACGGCCATTACGAGTTTCTGGTTATGCCTTTCGGATTGACGAATGCACCAGCGGTCTTCATGGACCTCATGAACCGAGTGTGCAAACCTTACTTGGATAAATTTGTCATAGTCTTCATCGACGACATCCTGATCTATTCTAAGAGTCAGGAGGAACACGAGCAACACCTGAGGCTTATTCTGGAACTACTTCGTAAAGAGCAGCTGTATGCCAAGTTTTCGAAATGTGACTTCTGGCTTCGCGAAGTCTATTTTCTGGGCCATGTGGTAAACAAGGATGGGATTCATGTTGATCCATCCAAGGTTGACTCGATCAAGAACTGGCCTGCACCCCGCACACCAACAGAGATCCGCCAATTCTTAGGTCTGGCAGGGTATTACAGAAGGTTTATCAAAGATTTCTCCAAGATTGCGCAACCTCTCACTTCACTGACTCAGAAGGGTGTCACCTATCGTTGGGGTGATGCACAGGAGTCCGCATTTCAGCACTTGAAGGATAGACTTTGTAGCGCGCCTATCCTCTCATTGCCTGAAGGCACAGACGATTTTGTGGTTTACTGCGATGCTTCCATCCAAGGCCTTGGTTGTGTGTTGATGCAACGTGACAAGGTCATTGCCTACGCATCACGCCAACTTAAGGTTCACGAAAGGAACTACACTACGCACGACTTGGAATTGGGAGCAGTTGTTTTCGCGCTTAAGATATGGAGACATTACCTGACGGTACCAAGTGCACCATTTACACCGATCACAGGAGTCTCGAGCATATCTTCAAGCAAAAGGAGTTGAACATGCGTCAACGTCGATGGGTCGAACTCCTGAATGACTACGAATACGCGATCAAGTATCATCCGGGCAAGGCCAATGTTGTGGCTGACGCCCTCAGTCAAAAGGATACTGTACCTAGGCGTGTACGTGCGTTACAGCTTACCAGCCAATCTAACCTTCCCGCTCAGATTCGCGATGCTCAAGTTGAAGCATTGAAGGCAGAGAACATCAGGGCTGAGTCCTTATGAGGATCGAGGCAACGACTAGAACGAAAAGAAAACGGCGCCTACTATGTTAACGGACGCATCTGGGTTCCGCTGTATGGAGACTTGCGCGAGCTTGTGATGGATGAAGCGCATAAGTCTCGTTACTCAGTACATCCTGGTTCGGACAAGATGTACCATGATCTCAAGACTACATACTGGTGGCCTGGTATGAAAGCCAGCATAGCAACCTACGTCGGTAAATGCTTGACTTGTGCCAGGGTCAAGGTCGAATACCAGAAACCATCAGGCCCACTCCAACAACCAGATATACCTAAATGGAAATGGGAGCAAATTTCCATGGATTTCGTTACTGGCCTGCCCAGATCTCAACGCGGAAACGATACCATCTGGGTGATCGTGGATCGACTGACCAAGTCTGCACATTTTCTGCCTATCAAAGAAACGGATAAGTTTTCTACTCTAGCAGACATCTACTTAAAAGAAGTGGTATCAAGGCACGGAGTGCCAACCTCCATCATTTCTGATCGTGACGCGCGTTTCACCTCTGAACTGTGGCAAGCCATGCACAAGTCTTTTGGCTCACGTTTAGATATGAGCACCGCCTATCACCCACAGACGGATGGGCAATCTGAACGCACCATCCAAACCCTTGAAGACATGCTTAGGGCATGTGTAATCGATTTTGGTAACGGCTGGGAAAAGCATCTCCTGTTAGTGGAGTTTTCATATAACAACAGCCACCACACCAGCATCCAGGCCGCTCCGTTTGAGGCATTGTATGGACGCAAGTGCTGATCACCTCTTTGTTGGGCAGAAGTTGGTGACAGTCAAATCACTGGTCCAGAACTCGTAGTAGATACAACCGAGAAGATTGCTCAGATACGGCAACGCATGGCGGCAGCCCGTGACCGTCAGAAGAGCTACGCCGATAAGCGAAGAAAGCCACTTGAGTTCCAGGTTGGGGATCGAGTGCTGCTCAAAGTCTCACCTTGGAAAGGTGTAGTTCGCTTTGGCAAACGAGGCAAACTCAACCCGCGTTATGTCGGACCGTTCGAGATCATTGAGAGAATTGGCAAAGTCGCCTACAGGCTGAACCTACCTGAAGAACTCAGCGGAGTTCACAATGTTTTCCATGTGTCAAATCTGAAGAAGTGTCTGTCAGATGAGACCCTCATAGTTCCTCTCAAGGAGCTCACAATCGACGACAAGCTGCAATTCGTTGAGGAACCCGTAGAGATTACGGATCAAGACGTTAAGATTCTCAAGCACACCAGAATACCTCTCGTCCGAGTTCGTTGGAATTCCCGTCGTGGCCCAGAGTATACCTGGGAACGAGAAGACCAAATGAAACTCAAGTATCCCCAGTTGTTTAAGAAAAATGCAACCACTACTGAGGCTGAAGCTACCGCAGAATTTCGGGACGAAATTCCAAATCAACGGGGGGATGATGTGACACCCCAAGAAAATCAGGAAAACAACGTAACTTAACTAGCTTCCTCAGTAACCACGCACTAAATTTCGGGACGAAATTCTCTTAACAGGGGGAGAATGTGACAACCTTCAAAATCCCATGTATTCCGTACAAATTATTAATGATAATTAAAGTGTCTGACGACTGTGTGGAATTACTTAACTGCTTTCTGATATCTGTGTTATGCTTACACGTATTTGTTAATATCCTAAGGAATATCCTAAGGAATATGCTAGGAATATGCTAAGGAATATGCTAAGGAATATGCTAAGGAATATGCTAAGGAATATGCTAAGGAATATGCTAAGGAATATCCTAAGGAATATGCTAGGAATATGCTAGGAATATGCTAGGAATATGCTAGGAATATGCTTGGAATATGCTAGGAATATGCTATATGGAAGATCTTATAAATACCACCATTCCACCAAAACTCCCTTTCTCTCCTCTCCTCCCTAGCTCACGGCCGAACACCCCCTTGCCACTACATCCATTTTCGGCTCTTGATCTCCTCATTCCAAGCATACACAAGTCTTTCGGGTCACGCATAAGGAGTCTTGGAGCTAACGGAAGGCGAAGGACCTCGTTATCTTGCTTTTATCCACCACTTTTACGCCTTTGATCTTCCCTAGCCTTGTGCTAGTTGTAAGTGCTTCTAATCAACTTCTTGTTCATGTTTGATATGGTTAATAAGAGATTTGTCGGTTAAAAATTATGAACATATAAGATCAAAGTCTAAAAGTCTACTAAAATGATGAACAAGGTGGTTAATGGATGAATATTAGTGTAAAGCATGTAGATCTTGTGTGATTATGATTATTGGTTGATTATCTGATGTGTTGCTGGATTATATGGATGTTTGATGTTGTTACGATCACTAAACATAATTAACGGGATCAACCGAACACAAACTAGTAAGCTAGAGACCAAAAACAGCAATCTGTCCATACTTTACAGCCAACTTCAGTTGGCTGTAAACAGGTCATAAACTCAACGAAAAACCGATATTTTGAATCTAAAATATTTCATTATGAAATACGGTTCTAATGGCACCGGAATCGTAATTTTTGGACTTCGTTTACTATTTTTAAAGAACCGATTCGTAACAGCAGCTTAGGCTGAGTTTTTACAGCAATAAATGAGCATTGTATTTTCTGTTGTAACTTGTATTCTGTGTAGAATCGGACCATGAAATTTGTACAAAAGATGACAACCGATGCATGTGTAATTACCCCACTGGAATTTCGTAAATCGGACACCCGATGAATTTTTAATAAATTGTTCCGTGGACTGTGGTCAGAAATACATAAATCTGAGTTCAGTCCGGAAGATGAATTTTTATAAAATATTGGTAGTGAACCGGACCCCCGTATTTTTACACAATTAAATTTGGAACGTTTAAGACATTCTATAAAAATTTGGGAATTTTTGGAATAATTTAACTATTTTATTTAAATGTCCGAAAACAGCCGGTTTTGAATATAAATGCTGAATTGAGATAAGTTGTGACTTGCGTGTCTAAATGTCGGGTATGCTATCCGTGAATGATCTAACATGTTATATATGTTATGTGCATTATCGTATGTTTGATTTTGAGTGGGGAATGGATGGGAAACTTAGAGGGCATAAACCGTTAAAGTGATGCATGTTATGTGATAGATACGTGTAAGAACTTTGTGTTCTATTTGAAAGCCACTAAATGACTAACTGGTAAATCATACTAGGACGTGATTGACCGACCTTGACTGTTAGCTATATTGAGAATCTAACCGAGCAAACCGAGGTGAGTTCACACTCTTTCTAAGGCATGGGATTCCCAGGGGTTTGGGAATGGGATTGATTAACTACTTGTACTATCATTACTATTAAACTACTTTTTACTGTCCTCGGATTGAAGGGCACGTACGTAAAACCTACATACACGATCATAAGACCATCAACTCTATCACTTTAAGTCCCTCATTTATCGACTTAATCGCCGAGGCCTATGGCGAGCGGGTCATTAGTTAATAGCGCTATTAGGTTTAACAAACCTCACACCGTGCCAGTCGGACGGGCGTGTACTAATGGACTATGGGCAAAGGGTCAATGCTGATAGACATTGACTTAGGGCACCTCTTATATTTTCGTAGCAGTCGATACGCGTGGTCTAGTAACACATGGGAAACCCCCACTAATCTTCGCAAACATGTCAGAAAGACCGCGATGCAAACTCATACGATACATGGTTTTCAAAACGAACAGATAATTTACGAAACAAATGCTATAACTAAACAACCAACTGTGAATTCACTCAACTTTGTTGTTGACTCGTTGTTACATGCCTTACAGGTCGTTAAATGCTTGGAGCTTGCATATGGAGGTGGTCGTTGTGGGATGCGGGCTGATATGTCCCGTATTTAATAAATAAACTTTATGAACTTATTAAACCTACGTTTTGGACTTTAAACTTATGAACTATGGACTATGTTTTGAACTTACGTTTTATGCTTCCGCTGTTTAACTAAAATCGGTTTACTTCCTTTTGGTCACCAATCGTATTGTGTTTGGTTTTAATTACTTAATTATGTTGTTCGATATGATTGGTGGCTCGATCCTGGTCATGTCACGCCTCCAAGCGGTGGTACTCCGCATGGTGGATTTTGGGGGTGTGACAGTTTTTGCATTAAAGATTTGGCGACACCACCTGTATGGTACCAAGTGTACGATCTTCACCGATCACAGGAGTTTACAACACATCTTTGATCAGAAAGAACTTAATATGCGTCAATGCCGATGGGTAGAACTCCTCAACAATTATGACTATGATATTCGTTATCACCCAGGCAAGGCAAATGTCGTTGCCAACGCGCTCAGCAGACGGGGCTATTTGCTCAGCATTCGTAATACCCAAGCCCAACACAATCTTGAAACCCTCATCCGCGAAGCCCAACATGCTTGCTTTAATGAACGCACCTTGAAGAGGGAGAGAATCTATTACGATGGAGCTCAGCTTGTCAGCAAATCAAATGGGATCTTCTATTTACTGGACCGAATTTGGATCCCTAAGGGGACCAAATTGCAAAAGATTTTAATGGACGAAGCTCACAAATCCCGATATTCTATTCATTCCGGTGCCGATAAAATGTACCAGGACCTTTGTTACAAGTACTAGTGGCCGGGCATGAAAAGGGATACCGCGCTCTATGTTGGAAGATGCTTGACTTGTGCAAGATTCAAGGCTGAACATTAAAGGCCCTCTGGCTTACTCGAACAACCCCCAATTCCTATATAGAAGTGGGAGAGTATAGCTATCGATTTCATAACCAAACTTCCACCCACGTCATCAGGTCATGACAGCATTTGGGTTGTCGTTGATCGTTTGACCAAATCAGCCCACTTTTTGCCAATACGGGAAGACTACAAGGTAGAATGATTAGCCCGAATCTACACCGACGAGATCATTTGTAATCATGGTACGCCTCATGACATCATCTCTGACCGTGATGCCCGGTTTACGTCGCGATTGTGGGAAACGTTTCAAGCAGCTCTCGGTACGTCGCTTAACTTAAGTACCGCATTCCATCCTCAAACCGATGGACAGAATGAAAGAACGATCCGTACTCTTGAAGACATGCTCCGTGCGTGTGTCATAGACTTCGGTGGCAATTGGAATAAATACCTGTCGCTAGTCGAATTCTCGTACAATAACAGTTATCATACCAGCATCCAGATGGCACCATTCGAGGCTTTATATGGAAGAAGATGTCGATCGCCTATTGTGTGGCACGAGATCGGTCACTCGCAATTAACCGGTCCTGAGCTATTGCAAGAAACGACTGACAAAGTCCTCCAAATTCGAGACAACTTGTTGAAAGCTCGAAGTAGACAGAAAAGTTACGCCGATAGAAGACGCAAGCCCCTGGAATTTGACGTTGGTGACTAAGTACTCCTAAAGGTATCACCTTAGAAGGGTGTGGTCAAATTCGGAAAGAAAGGGAAACAAGCGCCTCGATATGTTGGACCTTTTAAGATTCTGTAAACGATCGGAAAAGTCGCCTACAGACTCGAACTACCAGAGGAACTTAGTAACGTCCACCCGACTTTCCATGTGTCAAACCTCCGAAAATGCCTGGCTGAGCATGATCTGATTTTACCTCTCGACGACCTTCAAATAAACAAAACGCTACACTTCGTGGAGAAACCTATCGAAATCATGGATCGCCAAACCAAGCAACTCAAACGCTCGCGCATTCCTATTGTGAAAGTCCGATGGGAAGGCAAACGGGGCGCAGAGTTCACTTGGGAACTCGAAAGCGACAAGAAGGCGAAGTACCCGCAGTTGTTTAAGTGAAAGTCTAGAGAGAGAAAGTAGCGAAAGGTGATTCACGGTGTTGCGCACCTTTCAGCCTAATTGCGGGACGAAATTACCTAAACGAAGGGAGGCTGTAACACCCCGTGTTTTCGAAAGTCAAAGTCAAAGTTAAGATTGACTTCTTTGACCGTAGTTAGTCTATTTTATGTTTACGTTAGTTGTATTATGTGGAGTGTTAAAGTACAATCGAAGTTTATTTATCAATGTGAACCGCTTTACGACTGTGAATAATACGAAGTAACACTGCGATAAAGTCAATTAATCAGTAATCGAACTAACCTAATCATCATCGAACTCGAGACTCGAATTACGCGAATTTTGGTGTTAATATACGTGTGTGTGTGTACCTTATATGTTACTTGTGCATGTTTATTTATGTTATATGTGGTGAGCAATCGAATCGCAATCGAAACGCAATCGAATCATGATAATTGGTGGAGAAGAGATAGCGCGAGATATAGATGATTGTATGTTAGATATAGTGGTTGGGATTAAAAGTAATTTGAATAGGAAACTCTATCGTACTCGCATCGTCCTCAATCGAAATCGAAATATAAAAAATCATCGCATCAAATACTCGAATCAGGCTACTGATCGAGTAGGCTACCAGCTGATCGGACTGCTGTCCGATCGGACAGGCTGTCCGATCATGCAGACCGACCGATCGGCCAACCCTTTCCTCTTATGGCATCCTATAAATACCCCTTGTCACTCTCAAACTTTCTACTTTTGGAAACCTCTGTCCGACCAGCTCGTGCTCCCCTCTTTTTCTCAGATTCCTTCCGATTCCGGTAAGATTTCATCCTAAATCTTGTACTTTCTTGATCTACACGCACTCCTACACCTTTCTATCTTTCAAATCTTGATTTCTAACCGTGAAATCATCAAGATTCAAGTGTTTTAGGATGATGTCATCATGGTGTTCTTGAAGAACTTCATGTTTTGGCCTCAATCCACCAAGAATAACTTGGATCTAGCCGATTTCCACATAAACAAACAAAGATCTTTCATGGATCTAAACATTTACACAGTGAAAAGGATTGAAAGATGGTTATTCCAACTTTCTTTCAACTCGTTTACACTCAATGCCTTCAAAACCGATAGAAACGGAGCTTGTGCCGACTTACAAATCACTCCGGTGGTTGCATGAATCAAGATCTGGATTCTATCCACGAGGTTCACCGATTTCGGGTTAAACGTTAAACTCCGATCCAAACAGTTCACCGGCCGGATTTTGGGTGATTCCTGTCCGATCAGGAGGAACAAGTAAGAACGAGGGTTCTATGGTTCGACTCGTTGTCAAAACGCCTCGATATAACGACAAAGCAATCAGAACAGCCAAGTGTTAGACGAACAGGCTGACCAGGTCAGGATGCTGACCGATCGGACTGCTGTCCGAACGGACAGCCAGCCGATCGGACAGTCAGCCGATCGACTGGCCAGCCGATCGGCTAACACATGGCCCTACACTTAATCAATTTTTGAAGACTAGTATTGAACGAACAGTTGTTCGATCGGACTACCGTCCGATCGGATTACTCTTCGGATCATGAGATACTATACTTCAACACTTAGTCGATTTTCAACGTGTTCAATGCACTAGGAGTGCCACCCGATCGAACAGTCGTCCGATCAGGTGACACCCTGCTGAGAACTTGTCTTGCTAGAAGTACCTAACCGATCGGGCTGCCGGCCGATCGAATAACCGTCTGATCGACCGACCTGAAAGGTAAAGATACTTCAATGTTTTCAAATGCTACATCGAAAACTTCAAAAGTCAAACCATCATACACAAACACATCCTTCTCAAAGGAAGAAAAATCCACTCGAACAGCCATCCGATCGGCCTACTGACCGACCGGACAGTTGTCCGAACGGACTGTCAGCCGAACGATCTGCCGTCCGATCGGACTACCATCCGATTGACCAGCTGTCCAACCCTCCAACACTTGTTTTCCGTTTTACGCGTTGCTTATCGTTATGCTATCAAACTATTCAGGCTAACCCTACTCTCAAGTGCTCCCTTCAATCCATCAATCGCTGTGAGTATACTCGAACCCTTTTTGTTTTAGCACTTTTGGGTGTTACATACGTTACTTATTCTAAATCACAATCGAACACACTATTAAATTACTTTAAACGCTAACCGTTACCGCATGTATTACGTGACTAAATGAATGCTTGTTGTTATGTTTACACGTGGAACGCTGTCTGCCTGCCTTAACGACGATAGTACTATAGTTTGGACTCAGCACCCGTCCACACGGGGGTTGTTAAGGACAATTACTTGCATGGATTACGGTGGTAATCATGTATCGTGAACTGCCTCGGGCAGTCAGCCCGCAGTCATTGGTATCGATAGATCCATGTCGATAATTAACATGCTTCGTTTTCCTCTGTGTACGTGCTGGTTATGCGTAAACTATTTCGAACTCTATATGCTATATCAAACTTGTATGCTCACCTTTACATTTTATGTACTGACATTATTTTAACGTATGTGACAAGTGTTTAAGATGCTTATCTGCTAGGAAAGCGAGGCTAGAATAAAGCTCTAGAGCCCAACAAATAGTTGTCTGTAATGGTCAAATTATGGGTCTCTAGAAGCAGATAAACAATTGCTGTATTTAAAAATCTGAGTTGTCGGAACAGAATATTTGCCTGGATTTTGTCTGTAATAATTTAATTGCTATTTGAGATACGGTATGGGACGTATTAATTTAAATTGAATGGTATGATAATTGTTATGGAAACTTCTGGACAATCTGTTTCGCTCAGTGCCATGCCCCGATGATTCCGCCATCGGTTGGGGTGTGACACTTGACACGTGTCAGCACCACCTTAATGGACGCAATAGCTGACTTATCGACGCATCCCATGCTTGAGGCGCCATTCCAAGGACGCTTGAAGGTGAAATTTTGGTAAATCATGTTGGTCAAACAACATTTTTGGTAATTTCCCCTTTGTTATATCTAATTACCTATACGTCTAGACGGGATATCATCTCTAATCCGTATAACCCGCCGGGTGAGGTCATAGCTGACTCAAATGCATCCATAATTATCGTCAATGGCGTAAGCCCATGAACGGATGTCAAAGCAAATGACCAGGTCTATGGCTATGACGTAACAACACATATTAGACACGACTAGTTCCATCAAAGGCTGAGCCAGAGGGGGTCGTAGGCTCAAATCTATCCATAATCATCATCCAAGGCCTAAGCCACATGAACGGTCTTCAGGCCAAGTAAATGGTCTATGGGTCAACTGCCTTTGCATAACATTTACTATGACATGAGCCTCCCGTGTTCTCTCTTTTCATATTTCGTGATGACCGTTTAGACTATGGGGTATGGGGCGGGGGTTGGGGCGTGGGTTGGCCATAAACGCCCAAGTCACCACCCCGGGTGGGCTTGGGTTTCGGCGTGGCCCCTTGGGCGGGAGATTCAGCCCGGGCGTTGGGCAAGTTTATCAAGGTGACATGGCGGGAGCTGATTGGCCAAGATAACTAGCCGTTGGCCCCCGGCTATGTGTAAAAAGAAATTGATTTTTTCACTATAAAAACTCATTTCTATTCATTTTTTTTTACCAAAACTACTCCCCTCTTCTATAATCATCTCTATCTTATTTTTTTAAAAAAATCTTATCCAACCACTATACGAAAAATGAATCCTCATAATCGTGGTTATGACCCGAACAACCCGCGGGCATTACAAGAAAATCCTAGCCCACCACCCAATCGTCCAATTCCTCCTTCATTTTTAATACATTACACTATGCCCGATATAGCGGGTTACGCATTGTATCTCTTGAATCGTGTGTATACTAACTTCCCTCACACCGTCGATTTTATACCTAGCCCGTTTCCACAAACGCCCATCAACCTTTCACAAACGTCCATCAACCTTTCCTAAACCGAAACGGTCCCCGAAACTCAACCCCCCATCGATGGTCCTTCCGCATCAAAACCCATCAAGAAGAGAAGTCACAAGAAAAAAACCGAGGCCGAGAAAGCACTTGAAAGCGCCACATGAAAACAACAAAGATGGGTCCTTAATGAAGAAGTTGCATTGGCGAGGGGCTTAGGTTCAACAATCTCTACATCCAACTTTAGGTACTTTTAAAAATTTTGTAGCCCTTATTTTAATATTCATGTTTTTTTATATAACTTTGTAATATATTAAATTTTGTTTTTATTAAAATAGGAAATTCTCAACATAGAAACCATTTGTAAGAAGTGATCAGTAAAGCATTCCATGAAAAAATGGAAAGGGAGCTTTATCGTGAAAATGATTGCTTATCATCGAAGTGGACCGAGATAAGCGGGAAACTCACCAAATTTAGTGGTTATTTACATAAGGCAAAGCAAAACCCAAAAAGTGGTGAAACCGAAGCCGACTTTGTGACAAATGCATTGGTTACATACAAAATGAATGTGGGGAGCGACTTCCGTTTCATGCATTGTTGGGACATTTGTAAGTTCCATCCCAAGTGGGCGAATATCCCCAGTGGTAACGAAACTAACACGTCTTCCAAAAGGTCAAGGACACCTTCATCCCAAGCCCAATCGGATGCACGAGATCAAGAGTTGGAGGACTTTATGGATGATTCGCCAAACCGGCCAGAATACGGAAGAGATGCCGCAAAAAGGCGCGCTCAAAAATCAAGATCGGGTACGACATCGCCTTCAGTTGGGAGTTCGGGCTCGCGTAGGGGAGTATACAGCGATCAGTTGGAAGACATTGCATGCATGTTAGATACAATATTCAACGTATTCCAACAACAAAAGGGCTGAAATTCGAAAGAACAAAGAAGCTAGGGATGCCATGAAACAAAGACGAGATGATATGGAATTTCTAGCACAACCCATCGATCACCTATCAGGTGAAGAGTTGGAACTAATGTTGGAGACGAGAGAAGAGATAAAGAAAAAATATTACAAGCATTAGGAATTTTTTTATGTAATTTTATTTATTTAAAAAACATTATTAAAAAATTTAAATTTGCTTTAAAAATATTAAATATTGCAGTTTGGGCTGGCCACGCCCCAACCCCCCGCCCCACCATACCGTCTTCAATGTGGTTCAGCCCAGCGAAGCCCACCCAAGCCACGTGTCAACCCATGCCTCAAACCCCCGCCCCACCATACAGTTGTTTGAAATGTGTAATGACATAACCCGACAGTTGGCCAACGATTATTTCATAATTTCTAGGAAGGAAACGTCAGGATCAAAAAGTATAACGCCATCAAAGGGAAAAAAAGATTATATTACCTTAAAAGATCTCAATTGTTTTAACAGCTGCCATGTGTCGCGAGTATAGTAGACAGTTTTAGGCTGAAACAATAAAGGAGAAAGGACTGAACACCAGCCACGTGTATTGTAAAATAACACCTGTAGTCCCCAATTTTTGAAAATTACACCGGTGCTCCCTGTGGTTTGATAGTTTGTTACTCGGATAGTCCCTGGAGTGGATGACGGTTAGTTTTCTCCGTTAAGTGGATGTGAAATGACAAATTTACCCTTCATCTTCTTCACTTTATAAAAACAAAACAACCTCACCCACACCCCCACCTTTCTCTCTGTTTCCCCCACCATTAACCACCAACCACCACCTACCTCCCACCTACACCACAAGTAACCACCTTCACCGTGGGTATGGCTAAGATTAGTGAGAAAATAACACAACTTGGGTGGTTTTATGGATCTTATTTGATAGCAACCTTTACAAGGAAGCCCCTTGTTCCTGCGCATAAAACCACCGTCAAATTAGACAACCTGTTATCTACCTTTTCTAGAACTCAAGTCTTGTACCGGTGTTGCAGAGCAATGTCAAAGACAAACAGAACATTGTCATCAAATCGCCCCGTTATGGTGAAGGAAAACTTTGATCTAACTGATAAAGAAAAACAGATATTTGATCGGTTGTGTGCAGTTCTTCGTCATTTCAGTCTTGAAACCAAGCTTCGTGTTGCGGGTGGATGGGTTCATGACAAGCTTCTAGGGATAGAGTCTTCTGATTTAGGAGAAGACGGTGAAGGGTGGTTACTTGTGGTGTAGGTGGGAGGTGGGTGGTGGTTGGTGGTTAATGGTGGGGGGAAACAAAGAGAAATGTGGGGGGTGGGTAGGGTTAGGGTGAGGTTGTTTTGTTTTTATAGAGTGGAGAAGATGAAGGGTAAATTTGACATTTCATATCCATTTAACGGAGAAAACTAACCGTTATCCACTCCAGGGACTATCCGAGTAATAAACTGTCAAACCACAGGGAGCACCGGTGTAATTTCCAAAAGTTAGGGACTATATGTGTTATTTTGTAAAACCACAGGGACTATCCGTGCATTTTACTCTTATTTATATGTATAGAGATTTTGAATGTTCATTAATCACTGTAATATATATATATATATATATATATATATATATATATATATATATATATATATATATATATATATATATATATATATATATATATATATA
Organism: Helianthus annuus; assembly: GCF_002127325.2. NCBI lineage: Eukaryota > Viridiplantae > Streptophyta > Magnoliopsida > Asterales > Asteraceae > Helianthus > Helianthus annuus. Next base: position 22,394,236 of record NC_035447.2, on the reverse strand, counting down.
TATATATTAACGGCAAATTTGGATCACTGACGAACCACTGGAGTATCATCGTGCCACCAGCGGTACCACCCGATCATATCCATCTCCACTAGGCATAATGCCTATACACCAATTCAGGAGGAAACCCAATAAATATGGGAAAAGGAAAACCCCCTTGTGGGAATTGAACTCATGACCTATTGGTTCCAAAGCCTTATCCCATCCTAAGATGCCACTAGGATATAAAGCCATAGGCAATAATAATTTTTTTTAACTTTATAATTTTGGATGTCCATTAATCAGTGTAATATAATAATTGGTATTTGCACTTTCTATTTGTGATAAAGAGTATTTGTTCTTCTCCATTATTAAGTTGGGGAAGTGAATATCTTCCAATAAAGGTAATAAGAATTTTTCACCATGCAAATCTTGATATACGGGTGTGTTAATTGTTAATCAACCGGTCAATATATGAGTTTGTTAATTATCAAATCAACTCAGTATCATACCATCATTGAAATATTTAAGAGTAATATTACATTTTGTAAACACACATAGGCTATACATACCAAATGAACAAGAAAATGAATCATTTATATCACTCATGATTCATATATCTTCATATGCAAATGCTTTTGAGCAAATTTCACCAACTTCTCCATTTCCGAGGCACTGTCAATGGTACTGCTGCGATTGGTATCGACTGATTTCATTGCCTTTTCCGTCTTCCACCTTCCAAACCATATCCTAAGACCGTGAAGCGCCTCTTTCAGTTCTTCTTGGCTGATACGACCATCATGGTTATCATCATAAGTACGCAACCATGCTTTAAATTCATCGACAGTCATGGTTCGGTTTGGATCCAATCGTATGCATCGCATGATCGCCATATGCTTAGTCTTTTTTGTTAAAGAATGAAGATGATAGTGAACTTTAAATGAGGGTTAGAGATGATGAAAATTATATAGTGCCTAAAGAATGAGAACCTTTAATCGAAATCGAAACATCTGGAGTTCACTTACTTTTGAAATTTGGGTTTAGAATCACATTCTTTTTGCTTTTGAATTTTGTGACATCGCTATTATTTTATAATTCTCTTAACAAATTTGGATGGACATATATTCGAGTAACTTTGTTATAAATGGAATTTACTATATATATACGCTATTACAATTTGAAATATCAAACAAATAGAGTTACGTAGTAATTAAATTCGAACACAATTAGTTATCATATGTGGTAATTAAGGGCGAACACAATTACTTATCATGTTGTCATTTTTATGATAAGGGGTGGCCGTGGGTCTTAGGTCGGCCCATATGCACATTAGAAAAAAAAAACTTGCTAGGGCCCATGAATATTTTTAAAAGTATATGTTAGATATGGGTTGTTGCTTCACGTAGATACATGCCTCCTGATTGCTTATTCCAAGCCCCGACTCACTCCTCGCCCATGTTGTTGTACGTTACAATATATATAATATATATGTTTTGTCTACCGTTTACTTTTGCACTAAAATGATATCATTTCATATTTTACTATTTCAATTTTATTGTCTATCGTTTTATGGTTGTAAACTGTTGACGTTCGTTTTTCTTTTATAATTTAACGAATGGTGCTTTTGTCAGTAATGTTGTTTAGATCTGTGTCCAGTTAATATAGATTATCTTTGTTTGTTACGCTGTTTAACGTAACCCGTCTACCGGATAGGTATTAAACTAGTTACTTTGGTCCATATGACATGTACATCTTTGGATTAGTGGTGCACAAAAAACCCGATCCCGGAAAAAAAACCCGGAACCGGGTATTATAAAAACCGGGTTTTCTATAACCGAACCCGAACCCGACCCTACCCATAGGGTAGGGACCGGGTATTCATATTTGATCTAAAACCCGAACCCGGAACCGGGTTTTTTTTATACCCGGTTTATACCCGAAACCCGGTTTTTATAAATACCCGGAACCGATTTTTATAAATACCCGGAACCGGGTTTTATAAATACCCGGAACCGGGTTTTTTTATACCCGATTATATAGCTACCTATAGTTTTAAGTAGATGCATCTTTGGCACATAACACAATTTTATTAATTTGATTAGTTTACATGCAAAATGCAGAGGAAGTGGCTTCAGTCAACCGAAAGGTGCCATATGAATTGTTCCACTATCAGGTTCTACCAGACGGAAAAGTGCAGTTATTAATGTTGTTTTTCCGCTCCCTGTCCGTCCAACAATGCCGATGCGGATCCCTTCTTTGAATGTGCGAGAAGCATTAATACCCGGTCGGGTTTTTTTAATACCCGGTGCGGGTTTTTTCCCAACCCGATGCATACCCGAACCCTACCCGATGAATACCCGAACCCGAAAATAGGGTATTATAATACCCGGGTTTTATAAAACCCGACCCGAACCCCGGGTATATAGGGTATACATTTTTGGTAGAAAACCCGGACCCGACCCGGTTTTTTAAAAAAACCCGATTTTGTAAAACCCGATCCTACCCGAACCTGGTTCCATACCCAAAACCGGTTTTTAAAAAAAAAACCGATTTGTGCACCACTACTTTGGATCCACAACAACCCATAGGTCCTCACTAGGGGTGTTCAAGATCGGATAATCCGGTTTTCGGATATCCGAAAATCGGATATCCGAAATTTCGGATAGTGAAATATTGACATCCGAACCCGAATCCAAAATTTCGGATATCCGATTTTCGGATATCCGAAATTTCGGATTCGGGTTCGGATATCTAATCGGATATCCGAATATCCATTTTTTTATTTAATTTTTATTTTTTTATTATTTGTTAATATTTGGAACCAGATTTTTTCGGATAGTTTCGGATATCCGAATATAAATTTCGGATATTTTTCGGATATTTCGGATATTTTTTCGGATACTTCGGATATTTTTCGGATACTTCGGATATTTTTCGGATACTTCGGTAATTTTCGGATATTCGGATATCCGAAAAAAATAAAAATTAAATTTTCGGATATTTTCGGATAATCCGATTATCCGAAAATTCTCAAAATCACTATCCGAATCCGAATCCGAATTTTCGGATTATCCGATTTTCGGATATCCGAAAATTTGGATATCCGAAAATTCGGATATTTCAGATACGGGTTTTCGGATATTTCGGATTCGGATTTTTTTGAACACCCCTAGTCCTCACTGTTACTTTTGAATATCATTGTTCAATCAAAACGTTTATGTGGGCTTTTGCTCCAAATTAATTCCCAGCCCACATAAATAATTACTTGACCCATCATTATATTTTACATGAGCCCATATTTTTTCTTTTTCCTTGGAAGCGAACCGTCAACTTCTTTCTTTTGCTATTGCGCATGTCCAAACCAAAATGATTGATCTTTCTTTCCTTTTCTCTTGATCCATATAATGAGAAGATGCCATTATTTTAGATTTAACCTTCTACCATTAACATCTTTGTTTTTCCTCCTTAAAACTTTAAACATTGTGTTCCTTGAGTCCTTTCTAAATAAAAGAAGTGAGAAAGTAAAAGAATTTGTGTTCCTATGTTTTCTAAATTGGAGCTGCAGCCTATAAATTGGATTTACCTGCTGGATCATTGATTCATCATACATTTCATGTGTGACATCCCGAATCCTCAGGTTAGCACTACACCAATCTCACAAATGTTAACCGGTGTAATTACGTTCAATTTGATAAATGCTCGTGTGCGGGTGTGTAGTAACTCATGAACTCATTATCTGAATAGGAGATAGTCATGGCATACTTAAATTACGAACTCATTAGGCGAATTGTTTAGTTCTTCGAATTGGGCCGCAAAACTATTCGTATCACACTCCATGGCCACTTGGGCCTCTCTTTCCTTAGGCCCACATCATAACCAGACCCGAGAATGCATGATAGGAGTATTATCACTTTTAAGTTATGGATATAAAAAAAAAATAGCCTAATCACTATTCTGTGTTAGCAAGGGGTCTCGGCCCAACTCATGTGCATTCAGCCCAACTTTTCCTATCCTTCTTTTATATATGCATATGTACGTAGATGGTAAGGAGCAAACAACACAATTTTATAAAACCCTACTTCCCCACTTGTGGCACGACGGCAGTAAATTCCCCCCCCCCCCCCCTCCTTTCATCTTGTTCGACCCAAACTCTGGTTAGTACTTCCTGGTTGATGATTATTCTTTTTTTTGCATATTGTGATTCGTACGTGATATCGATCGAATGCTAACGATAATATATATATTATTGATATATGGTGCTGCGATTTGGGAATTGCTTAGGAACGGGATGTATGTTAGCGATCATGAATATAGGATTTTCTTGTGAATCGCAAGTCGATAACATATTAATCGGTCACTAAAACAGACGGGACGTTTATGTGTTTGAACTCATGATTTTATGTGAATTGTAAGTGGTGTTTTAATAATGAATGATTGGTGCTTGCATAACTGTATGTGAATATTTGTGATACTTGAATTCATGATTTCATAATAATGATCGGATGCGGGGGAAATCTGCTAGAAATATTAGTCGGTAATGCGTAACGATATATTACAGTTACATAATTCTTGGTATAGTGTGCGACTGATTAGTTAAATGCTGATGTTAACGCTAAACTTTATTGATATTGGTTGAACTGTATGATGTATGAGCTGTGATCTAATGTTAAAGGTATAACAGTTCGAATGGTTATTATGATACTTTGATGATGCACAAGAAATATATAATAAGTCATGGAAAGTAGGAAATTTATTTAGAGTTGTAAACTGTTGCAATTGGTTGGCTGAAAATATTTGAAACATGGGGGCCGAAGAGTGGGGGAAGGCCTGCTTAAATTCTTTCGAACATGGCTGGGCTGCATGACTTCGGGTCATCAGCCAAGCCCACACCTTCGCCCATATCAGATCTATTAATTTGTTTTCATTCATAACTTGGGCCTGTGTGTTGATTGGGCCACAGATTGCAACCGGACCACATGGGTAAGTGTCTAAGGAGTTAAATTATTAAATAGGTATTGAGACATGATATTGTAGAGAACACTTGTAATGAACCCATTTAAACCGTTGGGCCACACATGTTTAACAACTGGGCTTGAGGTGAATACTAGTAAATTATGTGTGTATTTATGTGGCATGTTTGAGAGATTACATGTTAAGCAAATGCTCGGTGGCTCTAGAGGAATGTATAACTGTCATGCTTTGAATTACGGGCGTGCGTTACATGTACCGTGAATGTGTTTTATGTGATCAATGAGTACGTGAATTACTTGAATATAAGAACTATGGATCATATGTACGTAAAAATGACTGATATCGGTAACTTCTTTAGGGCGTACTTGATTAACTGGTAGACTCGTAGATAATCTTACCGAGCAACCCCAGGTGAGTTCATTGCATTTTCTCAAGCATGCGTCCCGGTGGTTTGGGACAACTGGTAAACATTTGGAAGGGAAAACATTGGGTAAACAACTTAATCGGTTTTGGTTATTGCCTGGAGGGCAATGGGGGCAATTAGTTGATAGCGCTATTAGGTACTAATTATCTGGGTTTCACTATGGTTGTTTAGAGGCACACTCCTCGGTTACGTAAGGGCGGTTCCCCTAGGGTAACTAACTGGACAACATAGTGGGTTGCTAAGAGGCACACTCCTCGGTTACGTAAGGGCGTAGTCCCTAGGGTAACTAACTTGAGCAACATCGTAACGCACCATTGAATCGCATTAACATATAACTGGTAACACAACACGTAAGCAACACTTTGAACTCACCAGCGTAGTCTGACGCACTTGTTTGCATGCTTGTAGGTCATTATCGTTTGGAACATGGACTTGCTATCTGGGAGTGCTGGAGTGGTCATGGATCGAGACTCTTGGGTGATTTATAAACGTTACATTGATTTTGAATGTTATCATGAAACTATTACTAAACGAATTAATACATGCTTCCGCTACACAACTTTTGAGAATTGATAACATGTTGACATTTTATAATAGTAGTTAATGTCATGACTTATTTAATATCTATCATTGGTTCAATGTGATTGGTGGCTCGAACTCTGATGCGTAACACGCCTCGCGAGGTTTCCGCAGGTGGAATTTTGGGGGTGTTACAGTTGGTATCAGAGCCACTGGTTATAGTGAACTAGGTTTTAAAACGTTTTGTAAAACCAGACTATAACCGAACCACTTTGAAAACCGATCATGACACTCAGCTCCAGATTGCAAGGTTCGTCTCTCTCTCACTTTATGCATTGCTTGCTTAGTAGTCACACACTCACAGCATACATGAACTGAAACGTTTAACACCATAAGTGACTTGATAGTGTGACACTACTCTTCGACTCATGTAAACCATAGAACTGTGATATCATCTGTTGTGTTGTTTGAACGGGGGAAACTTCGAGCGCAAGCTAAGAGGCACTGAGATAAGCATGCAAATTGCCTTATTATTATGGGTGCACACTTAATAATAACGCGGGGTGCATGCAAGTCCCAGTGAGGCTTATCGAGCGTGAGAAGGGTTCTGCCTTACTATGTGTGAACTTGGTAGTACGTAAATATCAGTATGATACTTGACTCCTATCTCGTTTCGATTCCTAAATCGGTTTATTCCCAACTATAGAAACATGAGTGGACGAGGACACGGACGTGGTAACATCACCATGACTCAGGCTGAGTTGACTGACCTAATCAATACTCGCGTGGCTGAGGCTTTAGCAGCCTATCAAGCTGGTACGGAATGTACCAAGTACTTTTTACTCTTATACCACGTACACGTCTTTTCATTCCTATAATGTGTTTCCTCCCGTTAATTAGGTCAACAAGCGCAACCTCAACCTAACCAGCCTGCGTGTACATTCAAAATGTTTATGGACTGTAAGCCACAGACCTTCACCGGGACTGAAGGGGCTGTGGGACTTCTAAGATGGTTCGAGAAAGCAGAGTCTGTGTTCGCTATCTGTAACTGTCCCGCTGGGGACAGGGTGAAATATGCTGCGGGTACCTTGGCTGATGGTGCCCTAACATGGTAGAACGCCCAAGTGCAGTTGTTGGGCATTGAGGCCGCGAATGCCACAACTTGGGAAGACTTCAAAGAGCTGATCAGGGAAGAGTACTGTCCTCGGGACGAGGTCCAGAAGTTGGAAAACGAATACTACAACTTGAAGATGGTTGGATCTGAAGTCGAAGCGTATGTGAAACGATCGTATGAACTGGCCGACATGTGCCCGAACTTGTCTCGGCCTATGTCCCGGAGGATTGAGTTATTTATCAAAGGGTTGCCTCCGCATGTGAAGAGCTTGGTCACTGCAGCCCATCTCAATGATTTGACACAGATCGTTCGTCTGACTCACAAGATTGTGGATCAAGAGGTGGAAAGCGATTCGTTACCCCCGCGTATCTCGGCCACTAAAGCTGCTACACCCACTGCCACTGCATCCACTAATGATAACAAGCGAAAGTGGAGTGATCATGACAAAGCATCTGGTGCTGGCCAGACTCAGAAAAGGCCAGACAACAGCAGCCGCAACATCAGCCAGTCGTCTTCTGTCAATCCAGGCCAGGGAAGCGACCACAGCCAGGGTTCGTATGCAGGGAGGAAACCACGATGCAACAGGTGTGGCTATCATCATTAGGGGCCGTGTGGTCGGACGTGTAACAAATGTGGTAAGGCAGGCCATGAGGCCAGGGATTGTAGGGCCTCACAACCCAAACACCAGCAGCAACAGAACCAGCAAAACCAAAGACAACAGGGGCAACCACCCCAGCAGAACCAGGGCTTCAGGAAGGGGTGCTATCAGTGTGGTGATGAGGGTCACTTTAAACGGGATTGCCCTCAGTTAAACCAGAACGCCAACAACAACAACCGCCAGAATAACGACAATGCTGGAAACAACAGCAATGGCAACGAGGCAAGAGGACGAGCTTTCGTGTTAGGACAAGGGGACGCGATGAACGATATTTGAACTTATAACTTATTTTGGGTTTTCATTATTATGTTTTCGCTACTCAGACAAAGTTTGGTTTAAACATCAATCGTATCGGGTTTTATGAATTATTTTAACTACTATACTTTATATTTAATGTGGTGAATGGTTTGATATTATCGAACGCACCTGCCGTATTTATGAACCTTGTGAACAGGGTGTGCAAACCCTATCTTGACCAGTCTTCATCGACAACATTCTGATCTACTCCAAGAGTCAGGAGGAACACGAGCAGCATCTACGCCTTATTTTGGAGCTTCTTCGAAAGGAACAGCTGTACGCCAAGTTTTCGAAATGTGACTTCTGGCTTCGTGAAGTCCACTTCTTAGGCCACGTAGTGAACAAGGATGGGATCCATGTCAATCCATCCAAGGTAGACTCGATCAGGAACTGGCCTGCACCACGTACGCCAACGGAGATACGCCAATTCTTGGGTTTAGCAGGTTACTACGGACGGTATATCAAGGATTTCTCGAAGATTGCGCAGCCACTTACACTACTGGCACAGAAGGGTGTCACCTATCGTTGGGGAGAGCCCCAGGAGACTGCTTTTCAGCACCTGAAGGATAGGCCTTGCAGCGCACTTATTCCCTATTTGCCAGAGGGCACAAACGATTTCGTAGTATATTGTGACACATCCATCCAAGATCTCGGATGTGTATTAATGCGGTGTGACAAGGTCATTGCTTACGCTCCGCGCCAACTTAAAAATCACGAACGGAACTACACGACACACGATTTAGAGCTGGGAGCCGCAGTTTTCGCGCTTAGGATATGGCGACACTACCTGTACGGTACCCAGTGCACGATTTACACCAACCACAGGAGTCTCGAGCGTATTCTCAAGCAGAAGGATTCAAACATGCGTCAACGACGATGGGTTGAACTACTGAACGATTACGAATGCGTTATCAAGTACCATCCAGGCAAAGGCCAATGATGTGGCTGACGCCCTCAGTCGGAAGGACACTTTACCTCGGCGCGTGCGAGTGCTACAGCTTACGATTCAGCCTAGCCTTCCAGCACAAATACGAAGTGCTCAGGTGGAAGCACTGAAACCCGAAAATGTCAAAGCCGAAGCCATACGTGGCTCACGACAGCGATTAGAACAGAAGGCAGACGACGCTTACTACATAACTGGACACATTTGGGTCCCATTCTTTGGCAAGCTTACTTTACGACGCGCGAGACATTCGGATTACTGGAACAAACGGGGACTTGGCTCACAAACTCAGGCTAATTGATGAAACGGAATATCTATTGTAATGGTATGTACACCCTAGGTTTAAGGCAGTGGTGGCCCGATGAAACCTTAGCGATACCCTCACCGGAATTTGAGGTCATCAGATCAGTTGTATATATCAGAGAATCTATCGAAAGCATGGGCTAAGAAGTCAAGGTCCGCTAGCATGAGTCATATGACAATCGTGAGAGCTTGTTAAACTTCGTTGCGTGGACTGAAGTTCACATAGGAACAAAAGGATATGTTAAAACTTCAATGTACTCAAATTGTTCAAGGGATTGAACCAACTCTTGATATCACTGGTGAATTTCGGGACGAAATTTCCTTCAAGTTGGGGAGGATGTGACACCCCAGGAAAACCGGCAAACGATATAACTTACCTAACTCTAACTTATCTAGCTTTCTCAGTGAGTGCATATCAAATTTCGGGACGAAATTTCTTTCAAGTTGGGGATGATGTGACATCCCGAATCCTCAGGTTAGCACTACACCAATCTCACAAATGTTAACCGGTGTAATTACGTTCAATTTGATAAATGCTCGTGTGCGGGTGTGTAGTAACTCATGAACTCATTATCTGAATAGGAGATAGTCATGGCATACTTAAATTACGAACTCATTAGGCGAATTGTTTAGTTCTTCGAATTGGGCCGCAAAACTATTCGTATCACACTCCATGGCCACTTGGGCCTCTCTTTCCTTAGGCCCACATCATAACCAGACCCGAGAATGCATGATAGGAGTATTATCACTTTTAAGTTATGGATATAAAAAAAAAATAGCCTAATCACTATTCTGTGTTAGCATGGGGTCTCGGCCCAACTCATGTGCATTCAGCCCAACTTTTCCTATCCTTCTTTTATATATGCATATGTACGTAGATGGTAAGGAGCAAACAACACAATTTTATAAAACCCTACTTCCCCACTTGTGGCACGACGGCAGTAAATTCCCCCCCCCCTCCTTTCATCTTGTTCGACCCAAACTCTGGTTAGTACTTCCTGGTTGATGATTATTCTTTTTTTTGCATATTGTGATTCGTACGTGATATCGATCGAATGCTAACGATAATATATATATTATTGATATATGGTGCTGCGATTTGGGAATTGCTTAGGAACGGGATGTATGTTAGCGATCATGAATATAGGATTTTCTTGTGAATCGCAAGTCGATAACATATTAATCGGTCACTAAAACAGACGAGACGTTTATGTGTTTGAACTCATGATTTTATGTGAATTGTAAGTGGTGTTTTAATAATGAATGATTGGTGCTTGCATAACTGTATGTGAATATTTGTGATACTTGAATTCATGATTTCATAATAATGATCGGATGCGGGGGAAATCTGCTAGAAATATTAGTCGGTAATGCGTAACGATATATTACAGTTACATAATTCTTGGTATAGTGTGCGACTGATTAGTTAAATGCTGATGTTAACGCTAAACTTTATTGATATTGGTTGAACTGTATGATGTATGAGCTGTGATCTAATGTTAAAGGTATAACAGTTCGAATGGTTATTATGATACTTTGATGATGCACAAGAAATATATAATAAGTCATGGAAAGTAGGAAATTTATTTAGAGTTGTAAACTGTTGCAATTGGTTGGCTGAAAATATTTGAAACATGGGGGCCGAAGAGTGGGGGAAGGCCTGCTTAAATTCTTTCGAACATGGCTGGGCTGCATGACTTCGGGTCATCAGCCAAGCCCACACCTTCGCCCATATCAGATCTATTAATTTGTTTTCATTCATAACTTGGGCCTGTGTGTTGATTGGGCCACAGATTGCAACCGGACCACATGGGTAAGTGTCTAAGGAGTTAAATTATTAAATAGGTATTGAGACATGATATTGTAGAGAACACTTGTAATGAACCCATTTAAACCGTTGGGCCACACATGTTTAACAACTGGGCTTGAGGTGAATACTAGTAAATTATGTGTGTATTTATGTGGCATGTTTGAGAGATTACATGTTAAGCAAATGCTCGGTGGCTCTAGAGGAATGTATAACTGTCATGCTTTGAATTACGGGCGTGCGTTACATGTACCGTGAATGTGTTTTATGTGATCAATGAGTACGTGAATTACTTGAATATAAGAACTATGGATCATATGTACGTAAAAATGACTGATATCGGTAACTTCTTTAGGGCGTACTTGATTAACTGGTAGACTCGTAGATAATCTTACCGAGCAACCCCAGGTGAGTTCATTGCATTTTCTCAAGCATGCGTCCCGGTGGTTTGGGACAACTGGTAAACATTTGGAAGGGAAAACATTGGGTAAACAACTTAATCGGTTTTGGTTATTGCCTGGAGGGCAATGGGGGCAATTAGTTGATAGCGCTATTAGGTACTAATTATCTGGGTTTCACTATGGTTGTTTAGAGGCACACTCCTCGGTTACGTAAGGGCGGTTCCCCTAGGGTAACTAACTGGACAACATAGTGGGTTGCTAAGAGGCACACTCCTCGGTTACGTAAGGGCGTAGTCCCTAGGGTAACTAACTTGAGCAACATCGTAACGCACCATTGAATCGCATTAACATATAACTGGTAACACAACACGTAAGCAACACTTTGAACTCACCAGCGTAGTCTGACACACTTGTTTGCATGCTTGTAGGTCATTATTGTTTGGAACATGGACTTGCTATCTGGGAGTGCTGGATTTATAAACGTTACATTGATTTTGAATGTTATCATGAAACTATTACTAAACGAATTAATACATGCTTCCGCTACACAACTTTTGAGAATTGATAACATATTGACATTTTATAATAGTAGTTAATGTCACGACTTATTTAATATCTATCATTGGTTCAATGTGATTGGTGGCTCGAACTCTGATGCGTAACACGCCTCGCGAGGTTTCCGCAGGTGGAATTTTGGGGGTGTTACATCATGTTTCCTTATTGAAACGTAATGCCGGTCCTCCTGCTCGAATCATTGATCTACCCACTGCTCCAGTTCAGGAATTACAACCTATGAAGATCCTTGATCGGAAGATAGCTAAACAAGGCAATCGAGCTATCGTCAAATTCTTGGTTAAGTGGCAAGACCACCCTTTCCATGATGCAACTTGGATAAATTTAGCTGACTTTATGCTGCAATTTCCTTCTTTTCCTGTAGATTCTTGAGGTCAAGAATCTCTATATGGGGAAAGTATTGTTGCGTTGTTATAGTCAAAAATAAGTCGAGGGGGTATTTTGTAATTCTGTAATAGTTGAAGGTTGTTATTGTTGTGAAGTCGTTAGGTTGTTATTCTGTATATTAGTCAGTTTGTAACGGTTGTAGATCATCGATGAAATGAATTAGCCTTTTCCTCTCTAAAGTTCTGTCTTCTTCTTTTATCGTAACATTGTAGTTCGAGATAATGTAAAAATGCAGTTCAGGGGTGCGAAAGTGGATATGCAAGGGATTCGGACGACCATCTTCGTACCGAAACGGCCACTCGAATCTGTTTGGATCAAGTGCATCGTAACCTTCGAACCCAATTTCGCTCAATAATTAAGATAATTTCGCCCCACTCATATGCCAGAAGTGAAGGCGCCGAAGAAAGGAGGCACGACAGAGACGAAACGAAAAGCTGTAGAAACTCACCTCAACGACACCGATGAGGAACGATCTCTTTCTTTCTTCTTCATCTCGACCTTTCTTAGAAAATGGGAGAGGTAGACCAATCGACGACGCTGAGAAGACAATGCCATAGGTCCGCCGTCTTCATCCTTCATTATCCCCTGCCTATGTCTAAGAATCGTCTGAATTAGGGTGTCTAGAGAAACGCTGAAACAGCTGTATGAGATTAGGGTTTGTGAATGATACATATGATTGTACACCGGGCGAGGAAAAAAGGAGTGGAACATCTCACATTGATTTGCCGCTCAAAAATTTTCGCTACAGATTAGCATAATGTCACGTGGCAATTATAGGTTTAAAAATCAGACAAGTGGCATAAACTTGTTTTGCTTTAATATACTGTTAATCTGTTATGGATATGCGCACACACAACATAAAAATGCCCATTAGCATCGAGTTGGGTCTGAAATACCTTGTGTTTTAGTATTTCAAATTAAATATATAAATATTAATAACTATTATATATTAAATTTAATTTTCAAGGTAGATACGGAACCATCCTTCTTCCTTGCAGTGTAGATGCATAACATCATATACAACCAACCATCAACAGTTTAGGGAACTTGTGGCAGAAGTAGTACTCAACCCCTACCGGCATTAATCCCAACAATTCCTGTGTTTAAAACGAGTGGCAACCCATGGCATTATAGCCTAGTGGTATCTTGGTGATGGGTTAAGGCTTATGACCATTAGGTCATGGGTTCGATTCCCATAAAGGGGGTTTTCCCAGATTTATTGGGTTTCCTCCTGAATTGGTGTATAGGCATTATTGTCTAGTGGAGATTGGATTTGTTGTGCGAAGAGTGCGTTATGACCCGTGGCCGCCTGCCTGGTGGGGGCGGCTCCATAAGACAAGCACATCATCTGCAGGAAGACCGTCTGTTAATGAAATCCCAGTGATCCAAATTTGCCGTTCAAAAAAAAAAAAAAAAACGAGTGGCAGTCAAAACGGGTAACATTTAAACATGTGCACAAATGGGTTTTCCTCCCGAGTCCCGACCCCTATTAATATACTCTTTTGTCCACTTTTTTCCAGAATTATAAATTAATATTCTACGTATTGTAACCAGGGGCGGATGCACCTTGTATCAAGGGGTAGCCTCCGCTACCGCTTGGTCGGAAAATTTTTGACGTTTTTAGTGTAAATTTTGGAAAAATTTGACATTTTTTCGATTTCGTTACCGCCTATTTATAAAACGTTCTCGCTTAGTCGGAATCCTAGATCCGCCACTGATTGTAACATAGTGATATTACTCCAAATCTCCAATGCAACCGATTTACATACAATAATATTAAGATGTTACAATTACATACATACAATAATATTAATATGTTACAAATAACTAGAAAAAAAAGTAAAGCATGGTATGTATAATAACAAAAAAATAACACATACCAAATTTTAGTGCATTTAACCATTACTCAAAGTAGAGGTACTTAAATTAGATTAGTGATCGATTTTTAGGTTTTGTCATAAACCTAATTGATTACCTCCAATTAGGTGAATCAATAGTTCAAACCACACTCAAAGGTAGGGCATTTCCCATTTTTATAGAAACTTTTGAACCAGAAACAACGGTATCTCTAATTATAGCGAGTGGAATGTAAATGTATCTCTTCTCACCATTCTATAGTGTATCATATTTGCAAAACCTATTTTATGTTGTCTACGAGGACTTTGTCTAAGCTTTACATCTTTATTCACTGATATTTAAAACATGTTTAAAGTTAAAAATATAATAAAATATCTAATTTCCATATAAAATATTCACTGCAAGTGGATTATAATATATGTTGTCGCCTTGTCCTGGACAGGATACGGATCAGGAGGTGGGGCCCTCAGGTGCGACTCAAGGGGCGAGGGCCTCAGACACCAGTCAGGAGGGTCAGGATCCAGCGGTTTAGGATCGCTTTACTTTTTTGTATTTTGACAGTTTATATATTTTGGACGATGCCATGTATATATACAAACTTGTTATGTAATTAAATTTGGAGGTTCAATTTATTTGTATTTATGATTGTTTATTTTAGCTGTTTATATTGGTTTGCTTTGTTACGTATAATGTATAATATCACACATCGTGAATACATCAACATAAAAAATAATACAAAATACAACTACGATACGGCACGATACGGTACAAGGATGATATGATATCATACGACACGTCATAAATGAAGAGTTACGTACGTATATCTATTTGGAACATTTTTGATCATCAAAGATGTAGTTTGTGGTTCCAAAGGCAGAAGCTTGTGATACAGATCGCCACGATACGCTATAATACAGATCACCACGACACGCTATAATACGATACTTAATTAACGAATAAAAAAATAATAAAGATGTGATACGATACGCCACGATACGGTATAATACGATATTAAGTTAAAAATGTGATACGATACAACACGATACTTAACGATAAAAAAATAATAAAGATTTTAAAACTCATTAAAACAAAAATAACCAATAATAAACACCAATAACCAAACCCAAAACACCAAAAACCAAACACAACACACCAAAATTCAACCTCAAAAATTCAGGGCTTTAATAGCATCGTATAGACCTATACGTTAGGTATAGGCTAGCAACCAGACAAGCCCTGCACCTGTCAGTTTGCCATGTCTTAACTTTATCCAATACAGATCGTATAGGTCTATACTATTCGTATTGGACTTTCAAGATGTGCGACTAGAGGGGCCGGTGGCGGTGTGCCAATAGAATCCCCGAAATACTATATGATGTTTTCTTTTGTTAAAAACAATTTAAATGTTAGTTAATTATAAAAATCAAATATTAAATGGCGATGGTCTCGAGACAAGCATGTGGTAGGAGCCACATTTCTCGAGGCAATTTTTGTTTGATATCAAATGTGAAAGGAGGTTGTCTCCAAAGAGACCTTGTAACTTTACCTATTATTTTAGAAAATAATATCATAAATCGTTTATACATGTGGACCTCAAATTACTTTTATTCGGTGAATAAAGGTTAATCGTGCGTTTAGTAACCTGAATTAATTGATACTTCCAAAATTCATTTTTTGTTTAAGAAACTGTTTTTTTTTTTTTTTTTTTTTTAATGAAAATTTGCAAACAAACAAAACGTTAACTCTATAATCATATTCATAATAAAATTATTTATAGGACATAAGGATGGTTTCACAATAAAATTATTTACAAGGCATAAGGATGATTTGTTGAGTACAAACCTTAGGGTGTAAGGAGTGGGCGGCAAACTCACTTGGCAAAGTGAGTTTGTCACTCGGTAACACCACCACCAACAAAACTTTAGTCATCAAATTTCACCAATTCGGTGAAGGTTAGCCGATTCGGGGAAGGGAGGAAGGAGAGAGAGAGAGGGGGTATTGTGGGTGGGGTCCATTCCTATCTCAATCAATCACAATTTTTTCTTTTTTTTTAAATAGTTTACCACTTCTCCAAGTGTCTAAACCATTGTCAACACTTTTCACCAAAGTTTAAACACTTTTGACTGATTGACATGGTGCGCTCTGATTGGTCGGTTTTTTGGTTTGCCACTCCAAAGTGTTTAACCACTCCTTACACCCTTAGCTCTGTTTTATTTGAGAACTAGCTTAAGACTCCGTGTGTTACACGGGTGGTCTCAAAAAAAATATTATTTAATGGTGTTTTCATAAATATTTTAATGAAAGATTTGTTTCAGTATTAGTACTAAAGTAAATATAAAATTACACTTAATTAAAATAAATGAATATGAAATGTGACTTGGACGTTATGGCTTCGGCTCATCGGGTTTATTTCTTTTTATGACCCATTACATGACCAAGCCCATTTGCCACAGATCGGTGTCTATAGACCACAACCACCGTGGCTCGAAACCCATAACCCCACTGTACGTGTGTTATATACAATATGTGTACAAAGTAGACCAAACATGTACGCACAGTTTTATCACGACCCGAATTACAACACAACGTTCATAGACTGCCGCAACAAAAGAAAAAAAATTGACATTTAAATGATTCAAAATGATAACTCATCAAATGTAATTATAAATAGGTATGACGAAAAACAATAATTATAAAACGATAGCATGTACTCGCTTTCTTCTTCGACACTTTGAAGTACCTGTGCATTCCTAACAAATCCTTCACACGGAAAGCATAAAATGAGGGTATCTTGCACCACTGTGAAATTAATTGCCACAAAGATTGCGCAAAACAAAGTGACATTATTATTTTTTCAATCAAATGCAACACATATTTTAATTACTTGAAATCAACGAATGAAACGCCCAAGATAAATACAAAAAGGAAAGAAGTACCCTTTCAGCAAGGATGCAAATCTTTTTAGGTTCAGTGATACCAATGAGAAATTTGCTTCACACCAACATATTCAAACACCCCCTTTATCCTACTACACAATAATGAGTTCTACGTTTGAAAATAAAAAACTTCCCAGGTTGTAGAAAGGCTAAATTCAAAAAAAAAAAACAATATTAAAGGATAAGCTATGCAGTTAATATCGGTTAAATCGGTCATATCGGTCCTCTAGTAAAATATCAGTCAAAATATCGGTACTGATATTATAGGCGATATTGACCGATATCACCGATGTTTGACCGATATAGCCGATATATCACTCAATTATTAGTGTTAAATTGCTATATATATAAATTCCTTATTATATTAAAATCACCATACCCCACCAATATCTCTCCGAGATAACCTATATCTCAAATTCGGTCAAGATATCCGATATTTTACCGCACTAACTGCATAGAGGATAAATGAATTTTAGTTGGAAGTGTAATATCATTGAAAGAGTAATTTGTGATATTAGCATATTTAGTTTTAGGAGAGGTGGTAAGATGGACGGGGCGGTCACTTGACAGGTTAGAAATAGTCATTTTCTAATACATATTAAAATAGGTTGTACCGGGTTGAATTGACCCGTAAACACTTTTCTTGACATGATAAGATGGACTTTTTATGTACCTTTGCCAATTGACTTCCATGAAGCAACGATCAACTTCTAACTAATGATTTGCTATCGCTTCAGCAAAGCATCTTCAGTCGAACCACTGTACAATATTTTAAGTAATAGTTACTTACATGATGGTCATAGCAACAATTTTTGACAATTAACATTGCCGTTTGATTAATTGTGCAAGTGCAGTCTATAAACTAAAATGACTTTGTCTTCAATTTTTTAAACTTGGAAATAACATGTTCAAAAAATTTATCTTTAGATAAAACTACTTGGTGAAGATGAACCACAAAAATAATAGGTCTAAGCAGTATATTACCTCACTAATAAAAGTAAACAAACCCTAGCTTGCCACTGCCGTTGTCATGTTGTTGCACTACATTTAACCCCAATCACAGAAACCCTATGAGGGCTATCATCCCAAACAATCAAATCTACAAAATAGTACAGAGGTAAACCACGCAATTGTAAGTCCACCATATAAAATCTGGAAACACAACTCAAGAACCATAAACTAAAATGAACGCAATTGGATATACCTATTGTTCAGACCAATGTTGTGGTTTAAAAATTTGACTACAGACCTGCATCGGAGTTGCCGGAACCAAAACTGGACATCCGACCATTTCCGAAACCCTACATCAGTTAGCTAGTGTTCGTCTCAGTTGTAAACCATCAAACCAACAGCTAAAGATCTGCCAATACCCCGACAACAAAATTAATATATAAGAATAAAAAATATTATTCATAAAGCTTCTATATCATTCCACACCTCAAACACAAAAATCGAAAAAGAAAATAAAAAAAGAGCATTATAGAAAGCAAAACAATCATTCAGCTTGACATTTCATCGAACACTTTGAAAGTAGTATAAACCTCTTACCTAAAAAGCTTTGGAAAGATATCATCGTGAAGATCAACATATTTTCAGCAAACACAACAGTTGTACAACCTCGGTCCACCCATTTATAGACAGGAGCAGTGACGCGAGACCAGATGTGAACACGCAAACATCACATACGTGAGGCGCTAAGGTATTTATGTAATACTTTTTATATTTCTGGTCGGTTATATCATCACATGCACATAATTTAGATACTAAAACCTCTATATACTATTAAATATAATAACCTCTATATACAACCTGTAAACTATATGCAAGAGGCACTCCCGATGTGCGCGTCTCATGCCATTTTGAGCTTTGCCTCATGCAATCACCAGTCAAGTTTTTTTCTTAAACTGGAGAAAATGTTTTAAAAATATATAAAAATGGATAAATATTGATCGAAAGCATTTTTTCAATCGCCTCACATGTCTAAGGCAACCTTTTTTTTAAACCAAGTTAGCCAGCACCTAATTTGTTATTTATATAAGAAATCTACAATAAAAACCTAAATCCAACATATAACATGTTAAGACCATTATTAAAAACATTAGAACTTAAACTTACAACACTAATGATAGAAGGAAGCCATCCTTTGTATAATGCATGCAAGCCTTCTTCACGGAGTACTGTAGCAAGAGCATGTGCAATTCCTCCATACTTGCTAGTGGCTAGGAGATTTATAAGTCTGCAATTAAAAAAATATAGTGAAAAAACTTAATCTAACCTATGTTGTCAAAGGCGCAAGGCGAACTCAAGGCGAATAGGCCTTGCCTGGAGCCTAGACACACGATGCAAGAAAAGCGCACGCCCGAGATAAGTAAGGCGCAATAATATATGTGTATATATATATATATTACGTATATAAAACTGTTATTACTCCCTAAACATATTTAAAAAAAACTAATATAATTAAAAATTATAATCATCTAACCTATATCAAAAACTTTAGAACCCGTTTTAAATAATGTGATTAATAGATCAACATAATATCTACTTGTACACCTTTTAAACCCTATGTATACTAAAATAATTTTATTGCAGTGAAAATATAATGAAGAAAACCCAAAAGCAATGAAGTAAAATTTACAAAGGACAGTAAGTCAGGAACTTTTTTCGGCAGTGAACAGTGGAGGAGGAACCTTTTCTGCAGATTCTTGGTCTGAAAAATCAAATGGCGCCTAATTTGTTTGAAACCATCGCCTCTTTGCGCCTGTGCCTGGCACCAGGCTGAGCGCCTGAGCTTTGCTTTCTTAAGAAAGTTGCAGATGGTCACTTTGGTCACCACCAGGCGCTTTACCCTTGCCTTGTCTCGACTGAGCGCCTAGGCGCGCGCCCAGAGTGCCTTTGACAACGTAGAATCTAACTGACATAAACAAAAAAAAAATACAAAATTTCAATGAACCAGAAGATTGTAAAGTATACCTTGACAGTAAGACATCGTCGAACCAAGTCCATTATAAGAAGGTTGTTGACATGGCAATTATTCCAGCGCAAACGCTAGCTCCGAGCGTAATAGAGGGATGAGTTCAGTATCCTCTGGAACAAAAGATATAAACATGTTTTTAATACACATAATTTTATTTAAAATGGGTGAGTTAACCGAGTAAGCTGATTATTATAAGAAAAGGCACAAGATATATTAGTACCATTTCCAGGTTGCCGTCGATATAGCCCAAGATTCCCCTGTTCATGTATAAAAGAGTGCCATTTGAACCATAGATATTAAAAGTAATCAACTTTGAAGAAAAAAACATGTTGACCAGCAGGTAACTTACTTGGATGCCTCTTCATAGCTAAAGAACCTGACAACAGTGTTTGGGACGATGCGTGCACAATTGGTGCCATTTCCTTTAAACATTCCTTTCAAACTGTCCCTTCTCCATATACATTTTAGTCACTGAGTAGTTCCGTTGTATTTGATTATGTAAGGATTTTGAATCGCTATTTTGACATTTATGGTCAAACTAACAAAACTCATAACCTATAGAATATTAGGGAAAATATAGAAAATTAGTTACTTGGGGTTACCGAACTCCTTTATAGCGCCACCAGTTTTTTGATAGCTCATCAATGTAAGGACCAAGCTCAAAAATCAACTGCAATGAAATGTAACAATAAAATCAAGACCATGAAAAGAAAACAACAAAATAACACACATGGAAAAGAATGTCACAATACCTGAAATATACTTGGTTTATGTTTCAAGGGTGGTATGAAAAATAGCCAGTTTCATAATTAACATCACCATCAGCATGACATGTTGCTCTAAGCAATGGATCCAGTTGAAACTCCAAAGAGTCGAATCGGTATGTGGTCATGGGTGAAATTTCTTTATACGAAACTTTCACAACCATCACCCTTGTCATCAGATATTATTACGATCTCTGTGAAACTTTTCTTCTGCAAAAGACGTGATTCGCTTGTCAAACCTATACAAAACAAAAACTAATTGCATAAGCAAATAAAGCAAAAAAAGTAATATTGGCTTTTTTCAACCTGAATAAAGGCGTACATGCTCCAGATATGGTCAAAAAGTATTCTTACCTTTCTCTTCTTATATGTTGAAGATGCTGGCATCTTATTCTTCTTATTGATCCATCAACAATAACACAAATTAGAAAACCACGTACATTTAGTTATGTAATCAATCAAAAAAATAAATTCATTTGAAAGAATGAAAAAATGAAATAAGTACCTTCTTTTGCCGCTGAACTATATTGAAGAGAACCACAACCTCTTCTTCTTATTGACTAAAGAGAAGCACATCCTCTTCTTCTTGTTCATTGGAGATATGCACAACCACTTCTCGTTGTTGCGACTATCCTAAAAATTATGATGCCTAAATCCATAAATCACAAGTAAAATCCTAAAAATTAACTAAATTAATATCCAAAAAACATACCAATCTAAAACACAATTCATCAGTTTTGATTTAAAAGCGAAATTATGATCTCAAACAAACATCGCAGATTAACAAATAAAATCAAAAGAATATCTAGATCTAACATTACTCATATGAGATTATTCAAAAACATTTTACTCAATAACTTTTAAGAAATAATTGAAGACTTAAATTACCAAGGGCAGAGTGTGAGTCAACTTTGTAGTGGGACGAAGAATTCCGAGAGGGTCAACTACTAAATTAGGATGCAATGGGTCAACTTTCCCAATTGTTAAAAGCGCATGAGGAGCACTGCAATCCAGTTTTAACAATCAATATTCTATAAAACTAATATGATTCTTATATATTAAATCAAAAAATAAATAACAAACCTTCCAGGAATAGAATTAAAGTCCCCACAAACTAACATTGGCATATCTGAACTGGCAGCTATATTTTCTAAACCCTTTAACAGAGTGTGAACCTGAAATATCATATGAAGTTATAAACACACTGGCATTATTAAAAAAATATATAATACTAATTAAAACGATTTCTTTTCTGATTAGAGGTTAAAAGAATCACCTGCCATAGTTTGACATCCTTCAGATCTTGTTGAAGAATCACATGACTATTCGCCTACACACCATAAAAGAAAGGTAAATTCTGAGTCCAATTAAAAAAAAACAAATGAATATTAATAAAAAGAAATGCATTTTGAGAGTGATCATGTAATTGGCAGTAAGTAAAGTCAAATAATTAACTTCAGAAAATAGACTTTGAGAGAGAGGATACGAAAATAATTAGATAATTAGTTAAAGAGTGCTTGGTGGAAAATTATCGTACCATATTGTTTTGAAATTTAGCAAGATTTTCAATTGCAAACACCACCTGAGAATAAAAACCCCAAAAGTTTTGAAATTTACACACCCCATATGACACATATGAACATAAATCATTGAAAACATCTTATTTTACACAAAACAAAACATAATCTCCAAAACAACAAATAAGAGTAAACGATTAAAATCACGTGTAATATCGATGTAAATAAGAGTAAAGTTACCTAGATTTGCCTCGACTGGTTCCAATTTAGGGTTTCGATAATCACTTTGATGAGAATCGCATAGTATAGATGTAACTACCAAAGTGTTTCACTGACTTGCAATTTCTAATGGTGCAACTACCAAAGTGTTTCTTTCTCTTCATCCTTCTTCAATCAGAACAATAGCCAACAAACAAAACCAAACACACCGGCGACTACCAGTACCAGACCCGTCAAACTCAGTTTAAAGCACGTGAAAGATAAACAAAATCAGACGAATCAAGATTGAAGAATCAAATTCCAAGTTCTCATATTATCATAATCATCACCATCATAAAAAAAACCCTAATTTCTGAACACATTCAAGATTTCATTTATAAACTTACTTGGTTTCTTTGAAGATGAAATCGATGTATTTGAAATTGTCATATGAAGGCGCCAAAGTAGGATACGGCTGAGGTTTAGATTTGGTGATTGTAAGATGATTGAAAGAAAAGGGGAGAAGTAAAAAAAGAAAGTCTGGTTACAGAGATCATCCGCTCAAAAGCGTATGATAAAAGGAATAGATTTTTAACGCCTAAACCAAAGGAATGAGGGTTTTCTGAAAATCGCCATAGATGCAATCAACAATACTGGAATGGAAGAACCCTAAAATTGGAATCAGTATTTTCTTAAAATCAAGATGAGAGAGAAAGTGGTGGAAGATGAATGTGAATAATGAGCGTGTATGGAAGATGAAATAAAATGGAAAAAGAATAGAGAGAGAGAGAGAGACGGTGGTTTGAAGAAACGTACGTGAGAAGGATTGATGGAGTATAAAGGAAAAGAGATTGCCGCCCATAGGGAATTATCAGCCTTTAGAGCATGTCCACATTATCAAAATGATTGGCTAAGAATAGCCCTTGTGGCCTAAGAGAATTCATTTAGTATAATAGATAGATAGAAAAGTTGCCCCAACTAAAACACTTGGGCTATAAAACAATTTTCATTTCTTTATAATAATTTTGATAACATAAATGAAACTGAGAAAATCAGAACAAACAATGACTTATAATAGCTTAAATGAATATTAACTAATTCATCTTAAGTTCACTTCTTGGTTTCAACTTTGCTTTCATTATAATCGTTTGTCTAAGTCGACACTCAACAGAGAAATGATAAACATCACAATGCCTCGCTAATAAGACGGGCACTAATGCATATGCATGTATATGAATTCAAAATCACGAATTGAAAACTCACATTGAAAATATGAATTCAAACTAAGACAATTCAAGTCACGAATTCAAATTCAGTTTTTCGAGTTTCAGAAACCTTGCTAGTATTTGAACCGAATTCTAAATTATAACGAGTTGTGAAAAGAGTCAACATAGATATTCGATTCGAATCCGTGTATATACATATATTTCTACCTGTCATGTACATTTTTATTTCTATATCTCTATTTTTCTTGTGAAATTTTTGAATTGCAGCAAGTCTCTCAAATTTCTTCACAATTATGAATTTATTTAAAAAAATTCAAATTATTATTACACCTAAGAATGACTCAATGGACACCCATGCTCACACCATTCGGTACTTACAATTTTGCTGGTTGGACATTCACATTGGACATTGGAGGTCACGAAAATAATACAGGATGGCATACATATGAAGTCGATTTTCCCAACCATTCATTCAATATTTATTTATTATTTGCCGTTCAAAAATACATTTAATATATATTTACACACACATAAAATACATACATGTATGTGTATATATAGTTTATTCAAAGGTGTTGACCACCATAAATGAGTGAGACGGTGGGAGACCCTCTCCGTACTTGAGGCCAATATCACATGGATCCTGTCTGCAATCTCTGATTTCCCGGAAGACGAAGAAGAAGATCTATTCGCTACTACACCGATCTCATTTCAACTAACAGCTTCTGGAATCTACCATTCTTCTTCAGTCTACGTGTTTTCACACACACACACACACACACACACACACAACTCAACTGACAAGTAACAAACACCGTTCGATTCAGGTATAAATCTACACGATCTATAAGCTTTTAAGTTCCTGTTTCACAGACTCCTTCACCGGCTATTTTTGTGTGGAATGTGTTTGAATCTGAGCTTGTTTTGTTAGGGTTTAAGTACCGAAATTGTTACGTGTTTGATTTAAGTTATCGTTCTGTTTGTTGAAGTAAAGTGCAGTATTTTTGGAAGAAATTAGGGTTTAGGTACCGAAATCGTCACGTGTTTGATATAATATTATTGTTCTGCTCGTAGTTCAATTTGAAGTGTAGTGTTTTGGGAAGAAGTTAGGGTTTAGTAGAACAAAATCGTTATGTGTTTGACCTAAAATTATCGTTCTAGTCGTAGTTCCAATTGAGGTGCAGTGTTTTATGAAGAAATTAGGGTTGAAGTACCGAAATCGATACGTGTTTGATATAAAATTATCGTTCTTCTAGTAGTGCAATTTGAAGTTCAGTGTTTTTGGAATAGATTACGGTTGAAGTACCAAAATCGTTACGTGTTTGATATAAAATTATCGGTCTAATCGTAGTTTAACTTGAAATGCAGTGTTTTTGTTGAAGAAATTTGGGTTAAAGTACCGAAATCGTTACTTGTTTGATATAAAATTTTCTTTATACTAGTAGTGCAATTAGAAGTGCAGTGATTTTGGAAGAAATTAAGGTTGAAGTACCAAAATCATTACATGTTTGACCTAAATTTATCGTTCGAATCGTAGTTTAACTTGAAGTGCAGCGTATTTGGAAGAAATTAGGGTTTAAGTACCAAAATTATTACGTGTTTGACATAAAATTATCGTTCTAATCGTAATTTAATTTGAAGTGCAGTGTTTTTGGAAGAAACTAGGATTTAGTAGAGCCAGACGATGCAATGCAGGTCTACTATTCACCACAGTTAGGATCTGGAAACAAGAATTCATCTTCGTTCCGTAATTCCGGTGCATACACTAGTCCCGGAACTCCTGATTATGGAGATAACACTATGTTAGGGTTTCAAAAGGGATGGTGTTCAGAAAGAGTACCATTGAGCAATAGTAGCCGGAGGCATATCAGTGCGGCAGCACTGATGCCGTTCAACAGTCAAAGAACACTACCGTCGAAATGGGACGATGCCGAGAGGTGGATTACGAGTCCGGTGTCTGGTTTCGGGGGTTGCAAGGCGTTAGCAACGCCGCCGCAGAGACGGGCCAAGGCTAAGAGTGGACCGTTGGGTGGGTCGCCTGGTGTTGCTTACTTTTCAAACTACTCGCCCGCTGTCCCAGTGCTTGAAGGTGGGAGTAACATGAGTTTTCTTGCAGGTTCTCCGCTTACAACCGGAGTTTTAGTGCCGGATGGGTTACAGCTTCGTAATGCGGGTGTAGTGAATGCTGCTCAGCAGTATGGAATGATTCAATCTACTAATGCACCTGGTTGGTCTGAGTTGTTAATTGAGTCTGCATATCCTGATTCTCAAGGTATATAATAATTTCTTGAGTAAAATGCTATTTTCATCCCTGAGGTTTGGCCAGTTTTGCGACATTCGTCCAAATGTTTGTTTTTCCGCATCTGGATCCAAAAGGTTTGAAACCTTGCCATTTTCATCCGCCTTGTTAACTCCATCCATTTTTCTCCGTTAAGTCAGAGGTATTTTCGTCTTTTTTGCTAACTTAAAAGGCAATTCAGTCTTTTTCACTCTATGTAAAAAGACCGAATACCCCTGAAAAGGACCAACTTTTCCTTTAAGTTAACAAAAAAGACGGAAATACCCCTGACTTAACGGATAAAAATGGATGGAACTAACAAGCCGGATGAAAATGCAAGAATTCTGACCGTTTGGATCCAGATGCGGAAAAACAAACCATTGGACGAAAGTCGCAAAACTGGCCAAAGAAATGGTATTTTACTCTAATTTCTTATTTAATACAAAACTTTTGTAATCTCTTTTGCCTGTTTGATGGCTGCTTGTGAATTGTGGCTGATCTACCGACATGCAGATGAGAAGGAAGATGAAAATGGTGTATCGCGTGTGGCTTCACGGCGGGATATGGCAACCCAGATGAGCAGTCCTGAAACGTCCCCTACACATATACCTCCACCACCGGTGGAACCCAACAACCACCATTCGGCAAGATTGGAAGTCCGGGATGTCCAGGTGGACAAAGGAACCACTACGATTAAGCAATCAAAAAGACACAAAACGAAAATCAAGAATACTCGATCACCAGAGGTTAATGACTTAGCTTTGACATGGAATACTACAGAAGGAGCAATGAAAGTGTCAAAGTACGTAATTACAGTTTCGATTCAAAACACACACACACAAGCACAAGCGCGTGCATATTGATATTTATATATGACAAGAATCATGGTTTTGTTGTAGGGGTGTGCACGGTTTGGTTCGGTTTCAGGGTAAAACCGAAGTCGTAACCGAAAGTTTGGTTTTCGATTTTGAAAACTGTTCGGTTACGATTTTAGCAATGGTTTGGTTTTTCGGTTTTTGAAACAAATTACATAAGATTAAAAAATAAAAAAAAGTATAATTCAAAGTTTAAGAAGCTTTTTTAGATGTTGACATCTAAGTTAATATAATCTTTTTAATTAATATTGTTCACATAAACCTAACCTTCTAATCTATTTTAAGGTTCCTCCAAAGTTTTTATTAAGACGTTTTCTTTTATAACACTTTGAAACTCATTTAATTTTTATGTTAAATTTTGTTATTTCTTGGAGACAATGGATAAATCATTTCAATGATAAATAAACATTTGTTCTTATTATAAATACTTAACATTCAAGAATAAATTTAATAATTCCTAAATCAGTATATAAACAAAAATTAAAGAAAAATGATTTTTTAGATTATTCGGTTTTTTTTCGGTTTTTTGCTCACCCCTATTTGTTGTCTTGTAACTTGCAGGCTCGAGAAAGAGGAAGCAAGGATCACGGCTTGGGAGAATCTGCA
Source organism: Helianthus annuus (assembly GCF_002127325.2). Taxonomy (NCBI): domain Eukaryota; kingdom Viridiplantae; phylum Streptophyta; class Magnoliopsida; order Asterales; family Asteraceae; genus Helianthus; species Helianthus annuus. The sequence continues at coordinate 22,366,629 of NC_035447.2, read as the reverse complement.
AAATGCTAAAGCCGAGGCATCGATCCGGAAACTTGAGGTACGTTTGGTAAAAAGTATACCGCATACCTACTCTTACTATCCAAACGTAATTAATCCATTGTCTTACATCCGGCTTAAAAAAATATTTGCTTTATTTGTTTGATCAGATGAAACTGGAAAAGAAAAAGTCGGCGTCTTTGGATAAAATATTGAACAAACATAGAGCTGCGCAAATGAAAGCCGATGAAATGAGAAGGAACATGTCAGAGGATGTTTCTCCAAGAACTTCCCGCAAATTCAAGAGCTTACGTAGATTTGTCCCAAATTCTCTCAAAGGCTGCTTCCATCATCATGGATCCTAGTACGTGTAAGATCAGCTCTTAAACCATAATCTAGAAGTCAAATGGTCCTCAGTTTTGGAAGATAGAAAAGAGGGTAAATATGTTAGATCCAATATGCGTCATTGGAGCAAGGTACATGAATGATATACCTGCTATTGTAAGCGCAGGTGTTTGAATTCATGCTTTGTAATCTCCACATAACATGAGTGAAACTGTGATTACTGATGTAGTGCGATTATAGTCTGTTGTACCCGCACCTTGGAAATGGATCAAAATTGCCAATTTTTAAGAAAAGAGTATCGAAAATGATTGCCTTCTTAGCAGGATGCCTAAAAGATTAAAGAATCATGTGTTCTTTATAAACAGTCGAAACTCGAAACTGCTTAAGCCGCCCAAACTGAAGAACTGTCTGGTTTGAAATTTATATGGTTCCGTTCATGGTTTGGATTTAGCGGTTTAAAGTTTATTATTATTATTTTTTTTTTCGTTTCGGGAATATGCATATATGTATATGTAATAATTATGAACAATCTTTGTTTAGAGAAAAAAATGAGCAAATACTGCTAAAACCAAAATTGTCACATCATTAAAATTGGATGTTTGACCTAACCATACCAAGCCAGTTTGGTTTGTTGTTCATGAAACCATAATTAGTAGTTTGGCCTAGAATACTTGTCGCATGGTGCCATTTAGTGGTTGCCGCCGCTTGAGCTGCCATCATCACAGGTGCAGCTGAATCCATAGCAACCTGTAATATGCACCATGAAACTAAACATGATGCTAGAATTGATAGAGAAATGATGACGATAAGCTGAAGAAAAGTATGAAGTCTTGATTTACCCTTAGCGTCTTCAACTTCTGCAAACATTACATACATGAAATCATTAAGTCAACTTTTTTGGTCAACACCTACATATTTATACACCTACAAAGATGAAGCTAGGATCTGTAGCAAACTCCACTACAGATTAAATGTCTATAGTGATGGCCTTAGGAGTTTTAGAACACTGGTGGCCGGGTGGGATGTAGGGACATTCGTGAACCGAATCAAGCTAGGGTCAACTCGAACTCGGCTCGTTTCAAACGTAGCCAAGCCGAGCAGACTCGTTTACAACCAAGCCAATTTCTAGCGAGTTATTTTTGAACTTGGACCTTAACATGATCATTACGTAAGTCAAAATTTCACCATTTTTTAGAAGAATTCTACAAAATATAAAAGAACTAGAACATTAAATAAGATATAGATCTTCACAAAATAAGTCTGATCAACATTTCAAGATTTAAACATATTATACTCCCAAATTTGTGTATATAACAAATGTTGAAACACCTTACGCATAGTGTTTTTTTTTTTTTTTTACTTTTATAATTTTTGTGTTGTGATAATTTATTTCTTTCATTTTTTGTCTTGTGGTGAATTGCCTGTGTTTTACACCATCTTGTAGTATCTCTTGTTTACGTTTTACATCACGTGGTATTCGTGTTTTTGTTTTATAATTTTTTCCAATTTTGGTCGCCGTTTTCGTACTACTTATCAATACAGGGTATAACAATTATCAACTTTTGTGAATAGTGACTTTGACCTTTTTTTAGTTCTAGTTACACACCTTATGCTATAAATAATATCCGATTTTAACCTTATAGTTTACAATAGTTACCAACTTGCGTGAACGGTAACTTTGACTTTTTTTATAAGTTTCTATTACACACCTTGTACTAAAAAAATATAAGTTTTTAACCCTATAGTTTTGTTTTTTCTCATGACTTTCGTTCATTCATTTTTTTTATAAATACTAAATACACGGTTGCGTTAAATTTTTTCTTCACTTCAATTTGAAATGTTTATATTATTGGTATAGTCGTTTAGAACTTTTGATCTATGATATATATTAGAGAAATAATTTGAATTTTCTCTTTTGGTTGCTTTATTGAGTGTCGCTACCTTACTGATATCGTAACGAAATGAATAGTCATTGACCGAATCCTCGCCACGTAACCGGGGGAATTTTGCTAGTTTGTAACAAAATTAATATAGGAGTACTGGGTTGGGCACTTGGGATGTAAAGTTTGGGGTAGGCACTTGGAATGTAATGAGGAGTGAAAAGTGTAATAAGAATGCACTAGAATTTAAAACCGAACTGAGCCAGGATTAGCTCGAACCAGATTCGTTTACAAACCGAGTTAAGCCATTTACAACCTAGTCGATTTGAGCGAGCTATTTCCAAGCTTTTTTTCGAATGAGTTTCAAGCAAGCTTTGATCATTGAGCTATTTGAACAAGCATAGTGTGATTGGTGAAGGTTGCGGGGGTGGTGTCAGTGATGATGAGTGGGTGATGGCGACAAGCCATAGTCATGGGTGGTGGTGAACCATTTGGAACCGATTTTAACCAAGAAATTTTATCAGTATGGCATGTTTTTACGTGCTATATAATTTGAGAAGACATAAATTGTATTGACATATCATCATCATCATCATACTCAGTAAATCCCACCGGTAGCAAAGTTAAGGCAGGGTCTAAGGAGGGTAAGATGTAGACAGCCTTACCTCTACCCTGTAGGAATAGAGTGGCTACTTCCAGTGAGACTCCCGGCTCGATGGTAGTTTTGCATCAAGCCTTGGACATAAGGCACATAACACTCGGCAATTAATGACAAAGGCCAATTAATGCATGTACTCCCCTGTCTTTCGGCTATCAACGCCACCACATGATGCATGATTAACCATCACTCTCTTTTAACATTATTTTCACGAAATTAGTAAAATAACGTTAAAATTAGTAAACTTTCACTTTTGCCCCCCCCCGAGCGCCCACACATATATACATTATATGCGCATACCGCAAGCGGGACGTATAAAATATAATATGAGTAAATCAGATAATTTTATCTATGTTCTCGTTTGATTGTGTTTGTGACAAGTTTTACAAATATTTATTGAAGAGATATGGGCCCAGTCCCAAGGTAGGTCTGGGCGAATCTTTGATGTAGAAGATTTTAGAGAAAAAAGTTAGCTCATACTGCTAAAACCAAGCCAAGGTCAACTCGAACTTGGCTTGTTTCAAACATAACTTAGCGAGCTGGCTCGTTTACAATTAAGCCTGTTTTAGCTAGCTATTTTTGAGCTTGAACCCTAGCTCAACATGATTATTACTTAAGGGTCTCGGTTTCACCAATTTATTTTGTGAGAAGAATTCTACATTGTCATAAAAAGAACTAGAGATATAAATCTCTACGAAATAAATCCAATCAACATTTCAAGATTAAAACTAATTATGCTACCGAATTTGTAACATGACTAAACTAAAATTAAAATTATGTTCAATTTAAAATATATACAGTACTAACGTTTAACAAATTACTCAAGAAGTACAGTAGAAACTCGATAAATTAATACTCGATTATTTAATAAACTCTCTAAGATAATATTTTTTGCCGGTCCCGACTCGGGGATAGGGTGCTAAATTTATAATTCGCTAAAATTATAAGATAATACATTTTTGATAATTTGTTTAGACACCATATAAAATATAAATTAATAATTCCTTATATATAGCATATTACATGAATGATTTATGAAGGTTTATTGAAAAATGACTCAATTGTGTTTCATTTCAAACTGATCAACTTTGTCTCTTATGGATTTTAATTTGTCCTCCATGCCCTCCATTTCAACAGATCCACTCTCTCAAAAACGTCGGAAATTTTTAATTCCATATCTTGCTTTGAACTTTCCAAGCCAACCAATAGAAAAAGTAAAGTCTGGAGTATCCACTGGATACATATCTTTCATGAACTTTTTCGCCTTCTCGATGATTAGTTCACCTGTCATATTCACATGTTCTTGATATTGAAGAATCCATTCATAGAAAGATTTTTCTAGGTCAGGAAATTTTGCCGGTTTGTGTCGCTTAACATCGCCTCTTTCGGGAGCAAGTGAGAGATACTCTAAAGACCGCTTAACTGTATTCGATATTGTCGCTTGACTCACCTGCAAACCATAGTTACTATGAACCCATTCTTGCAATTGCTTTTGAGTGAGACTTGGATTATCCTTGTTGTGCTTGCATAATGCTCTTCGAATCTCGTCTGTCATTATTGTTTTTTTTTTCACACGTTTAAGATGGGAAGCCATGTTGTGTGTATGATTTGTTTGTGTTAACCTATTTTGATCTTGTATTTATATAGAAAATATTTTTAATGTCCATAGAGTGATACATTGAACACAAGAAGCATAATAAGGTGGGAGATTGAAGGTTTCTTTCAAATTGGGCCGTTCATTTGATATACATGCATTGTATACAATAATTAAGTGGAAGCTTGAAAGGTGTTTGTAAACTAAGTATTCTACTATAAATTAATAAAATATTAATTAATATATAAATTAATAATTATTAATTTATCGATTAATTAATAACTCTTTTAATTAATAAATTTTGGTGGTCCCAAGTGTATTATTTTATAGAGTTTCTACTGTAGACTTAAACGAGTAGGGAAATTACAAGTAGTCAATTATAACGGGCTATATATGGAGTTAGGGCGCCGATCTTCACGTTAAAACACCTGAGCAGTGAGCAATCGGTCGAAACCAGGTCGCTAAATTAGTGGAACAATGAAGAAAGAAGAAAGTATTGGGGCTGTAAAGCTTGGGGTTGGCACTTCGAATGTAAAACATGAAAATTTAGGGTTAACTTATATGTTCCATGTGAGTTGAACCAAATGGAGTCAGGATTAACTCGAACTCATTTCGTTTGATAAATCGAGCCAAGCCAAACTAGCTTATTTACAACCTAGTCGATTTTGAGCGAGCTATTTCTGAGCTCTTTCCAAGTCAGTTTCAAGCAAGCTTTGAGCATTGAGCATGTTGAACAACCATAATGGGATGGGTGAAGGCGATGGAGGTAGTACAATGAGCGAATGATGGAGACAAGCAAAGATTGTGGGTGGTGATGAACCATTTGGACTTGTTTTAAATCAACAACTTATATTATTAGTATGACGTGTTTTTACTTGAAAATAATGTAATTTGAGTAAATGTAAACTGAGTCTGTAAAATGTATAATATGAGTGATATGAAAACCACTAGATCAAGCGCCTCATCATGCCATTTTTCGATTTTGTACTTATATATTCTAAGTTCTACAACGTAAAGTTCATTAAAAAAAATTTCGGGCCCCGAAGGGTTTGAGCCCTAAGCCCAGGGACGGACCTACCTCTTTGGTAGGGGTAACCCCCGCTACCCCTTAACTTTTCGGCCGAAGTGCAAAAATTATATGTGTTTTGACATTTTTTTGTATTCCGCTATCCCTAAAATAATATTATGCTACCCCTTCACAATTTTTTTTGTTGGTGATGAACTCTTACCTAGTGTTTTTGTGAAGAGACGTATACCTACAACTTTTGTTTTGAAGTTGTGTTGTATGAAGGAGAAGAAGACTTATTAATAATCATATATCTATTCCCAATGAATATTGAAAGAGGAAAAATAAAATACATAAAAAAGGTAATATAGTATGTTAATAAAAATTGCAATTATTTTCATGAAGGGGGTCAGAGTGCCAATTGGCTTAAACCCCAGGGGGTAAAATTGCAGTTTACTCTAAATAAAATTATTACATTTGCTTAGAGAGCAATCGTAAAGGCTATATTTAGAAAAAAATGAGGAGAAATAAGATTAGTACGTTTGCGTAGAGAAACTTTTGATAAAATTATTACGTTTGTGTAGAGAAACTTTTGATAAAGTAAAAAAAATGATGTAATGACTCGATTTCAATCATTCAAAAACCAAAAGAGGAGAAATATATTAGGTATGTCTTTAACTTAATTTATTATCGTATTTTCTTTTGTTTCATTTATATCGTATAAAGTATGGTAAAAATTTTTTTTGAACGTTACCCCTATAGTTTCAGTCTAGATCCGCCACTGCGTAAGCCATCCCCCCGTCACCTTACGAGTCGACCCTATTAACCACTTCAACATATGGTATCATTTGATTCAATCACACAAATTGTAAACATGGTCATAATCTAAACACCTACGATGCCACTCCCCTTTTGTGGACGCCACCACTAGGCACCCCCTACCGACCGGTCCTACAACCAACATGAAGGAGGTAGGCCACTTGTGGTGCAAGGGTTTACTCTTGAGACCCCCACAAAAGATTTTCACCTTCACATTGGTATTATAAATTACATATAAAAACACCATGGTCATGTGACCTCGGCACGCATGCGTTGGGTCCACCCCTATATATGAGACAGGTGTGTCGAAATGTTCACACTGATGTATTAGTAGTTGGGGATAGTTATTCAGAGAACGGTGGAGTTTCACGTAGAAGGGTAACAAAGAGCTTAATTTAGGTTTTAGCCATGAAATGGGGAGATGAAAAAAGTGTTAGTGGACATACTACTAGCACTTGTGGCTAGGGAAGAAAGATCAAGAACAAGAAGATGAAGATGAGACAAAGTTGGTGGATAAAATCTCCAAGAGGTAGTCCTTGAGCTTCCAAGTCTTGAACCCTTCTTTGCTAGCCTAGATACACCTTTAGGATTGTCACACCCCAACCGATGGCGGAAACATCGGGATGAGACGAAGTGTGTATAGATTGCTAGAGACGTCATAACACTATGTGACAATATTTAATTAAATTCAAATTTCATTTCAAAACTAAATGTCATACGAAATTCAAAAGGAAATAACAACATTGTTTCAACAAATAACATAACAAACAAAAGATAGATAAATCTAGGTGTGTATCTAGTCCACCCTAAACTTGTTTCATCATTCATCCGTACTTCAATAATCAACCTGCAACATGTATTAAAATAGAGTTTCAATGCAAAAGCATGAGCGAGTATACAAGTTTGTTTACATAGCATAATAGAATAAAAGGCTCAAATCCAACATGATTCATAATATGTGAATTACTAGTATGCAATTTTTGGCGTACACTATGATAAACCCAAGAATCCAACGCATAAAATAACCAAATCCCAATTGATAGCAGGATGGTAAATGTTTAACTTAACAATACCCCAAGTCTAACGGGCGGTGCGTAAATCCTATAGCGCTATAATTGTTAAGGTGGGCTAGCAAAGTTAATGAGCATATACGTTCCAAATCGTTCAAATAGAGCATACAAGAATCATAAGTAAAGCACATTAATTTCATGTTTGTACAAGGATTGAGTATGTTTAGTTTAGTTTAAAGATGTTTGCATAATTATACATGTTGCATCCCAAAGTGTAAAGGGGAAAAAGGGATCGAGTATACTCACAGTGGTTGCAAGCTTTCCCACTTGAAATCCCGCGAGCGAGTTTGGTGGATGGATTAAGTTGGAGCACCTAGTCCTTCTACACAAGGAAACGTAGGCGTATGAGTTTGGCGTACAACGGAAGATTATAAATTTGGAGTTTAACATAACATAAAGTATGATATCAAAATAATCATCTTTAACTTACAACCTTATATGACACTACGTAACCACTAGGGTTATATTGTATTTCATGGGTAGTATGCCCATTAGAATCATACTTGGAGTGTTAAGTCTTAGATGGTATTCTACTACCTTAACATATAAACACAAGTTTAATATTAAAGGTTCGAATGAGTATATATATATATATATTTAAGTTTAGTATTACATATTATTAAGTTCAATAATTCAAGTAGGAGGTAGAAGATTAAGATCTTCGTTTAGGCACCTCGAGTTATTCATGAATGTCATGTATGGGGTAGGAAGAACATGCTTCCATTTAGGGACCCCTTGAATGTTCACCACTTCACTTGATGTAAAGACAACCAAGGAGGGTCAAGAACTAGGACTAATACAAGTATGTAAATAATCTAAACTAAAAGAAATCATCAAATCATGTGAGGATTTTATGTTGGAACAACCCAAGTTGTTCCACAATCACTCATTCATCAAAGTCTAAGCTTGACATGACTTGTGGGTTAAATACCCTAACAAAAGAGAAAGTTTATGAGGTTTAATCCTCTGATTTAAGTGTCTTAACCATGTTTTTAAGCTTAACCAACCATAAGAGGGGTTGTAAGCATTAGGACATTGGTGTGAGATGTGTTAGACACAAGTTGGATGAAGTTTAAACAAGTATGTAACAAAACAGAAAGTTTTTGGTCAATTTCAGAGCAATTCCAGGTTTGATTTCTCCAAGGAGAAGTCAAGGAATCAAACTCCGTGATTAACCAAGCAAGTAGGAAGAAGAATCAAGTAATTTCGTTAAGAAATGAGCAAGTTATACCAAGTTTAGTGCAAGGGTATGAATCTGTCCGAAAATGCAGATTCTTGCTGGAACTTGAGAGTGTTTTTGAGAGATTTGAGTGTGTTGAAAGTGTCCAAGTGCTTGGAGGACCTTGGGTACTTATAGGAGAGTGATTAGGGTTGATTTGGGGGGTTAACTAGTGCTAAAACTCGGTTTAAGCCAAAGAATCCCGCCCAAAAACGAAGCTGGTCGCGACTGTCCAACTATTCTGCAGACATGAGGTCCATGCGGCCCGCCTGAGGTATCAGGCTAAGTCCACGCGGGCCGCGAGCCCTTTGTGGTTCCGGATAAGTTTCATTTTTTTACAATTTGGCCCCTGGAGTTGTGTGTTTGATGCGTTTAAGGTATTTTAAGGGCCATATTTGCCATAAAGGCATAGTTTAAGATGTGATCAAGTATGAGGAGTATAAACCAAGTATAATCAAGCGTATAAGTATCAAATCAAGTGTCGTTCTCATTCAAAATACGTTCAATGCATAAGTTTAGATTAATTACAAGTTTCGCACATAGTTTCCAAGAATAACGATTAAACATCGATTGATTCACGAAGTCGAACATACGAGCATACATAGAATGTGTATAACATAAATGTAACAAAATACAAGCTTCATTAATGATCCAAGTCTCGGTTTGATTATGATTACAAAGAAGGGAACGATTGCAAGAATACAAGGTTTCCAAAAATAGAAATATGAACAAAACTTTCTGTAAATGGAAGGTACAAAAGAGCCGGGCGTTACAGTCTCCCCTCCTTTAGGAAATTTCATCCCGAAATTTAGGAAGACGTAGGGAAAAGATGAGGATACTTTGATTTCATATCCTTTTTGAGTTCCCAAGTAAATTCGGCGCCACGTTTTCCTTCCCATCTAACCTTGACGATAGGAATTTTACTGCGCCTTAATAACTTGACTTCTTGCTCTACGATTTCCACCGACTTTTCCACAAAATGCATAGTATCGTTGATTTGAAGATCTTCGAGAGGAACTTGAAGTCCTTCATCAGCGAGACATTTCTTTAGGTTAGAGACGTGGAACGTTGGATGAACGTTGTTGAGCTCTTGAGGTAAATCGAGTCGATAAGCCACTTTACCAATCCTTTCGAGTATCTTGAAAGGACCAACATAGCGAGGGGCAAGTTTTCCCTTTTTACCAAAACGAACCACTCCTTTCCAAGGAGACACCTTGAGAAGGACATGGTCACCAACGTTGAATTCCATAGGTTTGCGTCCCTTGTCAGCGTAGCTCTTTTGACGACTTCGAGCCTTGAGTAGATTGTCACGGATTTGAAGAATCTTATCTGTTGCTTCTTGTATGATCTCAGGGCCAGTAAAATGTTTGTCACCAATCTCGTGCCAGCTTAAGGGAGATCGGCATTTGCGACCATACAATGCCTCGAAAGGAGCCATTTGAATACTGGAGTGATAGCTATTGTTGTACGAGAACTAGATCAAAGGTAAATGCACATCCCAACTACCACCAAAGTCGATGACACAAGAACGGAGCATGTCCTCTGGGGTTTGGATAGTACGTTCAGTCTGTCCATCCGTTTGAGGATGAAAAGACGTACTGAGATTCAAGTGAGTACCCATAGCGGACTGAAAAGTTTGCCAGAGACGCGAAGTAAATCGACCATCACGATCAGAAATGATGTCGAGAGGAACACCATGATGGCGTATGACTTCATTGGTATAGATACGAGCAAGTCGTTCAACCTTGAAATCTTCGCGAATGGGAATGAATTGTGTGGACTTAGTCAAACGATCAATGACTACCCAAATGCTATCGTAACCAGAAGGTGTACGTGGGAGTTTAGTTATAAAGTCCATCGCAATGCTATCCCATTTCCAAACGGGGATTTTAGGTTGTTCGAGTAGACCAGAAGGTCGTTGGTGCTCGGCTTTGACTTTCGAACAGGTAAGACACTTGGAAACGTACACAGCAATGTCTTTCTTCATACCGGGCCACCAATAGGATGTACGTAGATTATGGTACATCTTGTCAGCGCCAGGATGAATTGAGTACCTAGATTTGTGTGCTTCATTCATGATAAGGTCACGAAGATTGTCGCGATCTGGGATCCAGACGCGACCACAACAATAGAGGAGGCCATCAGGTTTCGAAACGAGTTGACTTTCAGATGCTCCACGTATTTCTACAGCCATGGAACCTTCATTGATAGACGAGTACTACGCTTCACGAATGCGATTGTGAAGATCGCTCGAGATATGAAAACAACGAATGACATCTACATGAGCCTTACGACTAAGTGCATCGCCCACGACATTCGCCTTACCAGGGTGGTAGCGAATCTCGCAGTCGTAGTCGTTGAGCAACTCCACCCAACGTCACTGTCGCATATTGAGTTCTTTTTGGTCAAAGATGTGTTGTAGGCTCTTATGGTCAGTGAAAACCACACACTTAGTACCATATAGGTAGTGTCTCCAAATCTTTAACGCAAAAACAACTGCGCCAAGCTCGAGGTCGTGGGTAGTATAATTTTTCTCATGTATTTTGAGTTGGCGAGAGGCGTAAGCGATGACCTTGTCTCGTTGCATGAGCACACAACCAAGACCACGGTTCGATGCATCACAATACACCACGAAATCATCATTCCCATCAGGGAGAGCGAGGATAGGAGCGTTGCAAAGCAAGTCCTTGAGAGTTTGAAAAGATTCCTCTTGCTCAGGACCCCAAGCAAAAGGTTTCTCCTTTTGAGTCAACGAAGTGAGAGGAACGGCGATTTTTGAAAAGTTCGAGATGAATCGACGGTAATAACCCGCCAATCCTAAGAAGGAACGGATTTCAGAAGGAGATTTAGGCGTGGTCCAATTCTTCACGGCTTCGATTTTTGAAGGGTCGACATGGATTCCTTTTTCACTAACAACGTGCCCAAGGAATTGAACTTCTTTGATCCAAAACTCGCATTTAGAAAACTTAGCATATAAACGTTCAGCACGCAAAAGTTCGAGTATAAGGCGGAGATGACGCTCATGATCGGCTCGAGATTTAGAATAAATGAGAATATCATCAATGAAGACGATCACAAAGCGATCCAAGTAAGGCTTACAAATACGATTCATGAGATCCATGAACACAGCGGGTGCGTTGGTCTAGCCAAAAGGCATAACCACGAACTCGTAATCTCCATAGCGTGTGCGAAAAGCGGTTTTGGGAACGTCCTCTTCGAGGACTCGAAGTTGGTGATAACCAGAACGAAGATCGATTTTGGAGAAACAGGTAGCGCCTTGAAGTTGATCAAAGAGGTCGTCGATACGCGGAAGAGGATAACGATTCTTAACGGTGAGTTTGTTGAGCTCACGATAGTCGATACACATGCGGAAAGAACCATCTTTCTTTTTAACGAAAAGCACAGGAGCACCCCAAGGAGAGGTACTTGGACGAATGAAACCCTTATCGAGGAGTTCTTGAAGCTGAGAAGACAATTCTTGCATCTCGGAAGGTGCAAGATGATAAGGAGCCTTGGCAACAGGAGTCGCACCAGGTACGAGGTCAATACGAAAATCAACAGATCGAGGAGGAGGAGGACCGGGTAGATCTTCAGGAAAGACGTCAGGGAAGTCGCGCACCACTGGAACATCACTTAAACTTTTTCCCTTGCCCTTTTCTTCCACAACGTGGGCTAAAAAGGCAAAGTACTGTTTGCGTAAGTACTTGTTCGCTTGTGTGCAGGACATCAACTTTAGTCCCTTTGAAGGTCGGTCTCCATAAACGTGCAAAACGTCTCCGGATGGAAGAGGTAAGCGAACGAATTTCTCGTGATAAGCGATTTCAGCATGATTCTTTTGAAGCCAATCCATGCCTATGATGACGTCGAAACTACCCAATTGCATGGGTATAAGATCGATAGAGAAAACATGCTCGTTAAGAGTAAGACGACAATCGAGGAGAATGGAATCGACTAAGATAGACTTGCCATTGGCGACTTCAACGGAAAACGACTTAGGTAGCTTAGAGCGTGTGCAATTTAACAATGATTCGAATTCTAAGGACACAAAGCTTTTGTCTGCACCAGTATCAAATAGTATCGAAGCATAAAGATGGTTAACAAGAAACGTACCGTTAACGACATCATTGTCGTTGCGCGCTTGATTCGCGTTCAGGTTGAAGGCGCGTCCACGAGGAGGTTGTTGCTGCTCTTGATTCCATTGTGGGCATTGAGGACGAAGATGATTAGCATCCCCACATTTGAAACAAGCTCTAGCGGGTCTTGCGTTTTGAGGAGCAGGTAGGGCTTGCTGAGCTGGTGGTGCTTATTGTTGCTGATTGCGACAAAAATTGATAGTATGACCATAACGGTTGCAATTGTCACAACGACGGCACCTAGCATTGACGGGATGATGGTAGTTACAAGTAGCACACTTGGGGTGAATCCCAGTGTACGACTTTTGGGTGTTATCAGGAGCAACAGGGTTCGGGTTAACAGGCGGCACAATCGCGTTACAAACGGGGTTGGATTGCTTTCGCTTCTTTCCCCTATTGTTATTCGATTGTTGGGTGATTTGATGGGATGGCTTCGAAGGAACGAGGTTTGCGGCTTGCTTATCGCGAACACGGTTGTTGTTCAAGGACGCGGCCAAACGGTAAATGTCTTCGATGCTATCGAGTTTGGCTGCCTCGATCGTATCACGCATGCTAGGGGGTAGACCATTGATATACTTGCTTTTCTTGCGATCAGGGGTCGAGACAAGGTGAGGGACAATGAAACAGAGTTGTTTGAAACGGGTGGTGTAGGCTAGGTTGTCATCACCAATCTGCTTTAATACCCAAAATTCTTCCTCCAACTTTCGTTGCTCATGCGGAGGACAAAACTCATCCATCATCAGGGCCTTAGTCTCTTCCCATGTCAAAGCATATGCCAGCTCGTTCGAACGGATGTTTCTTTCATTCGTCCACCACTCGAGAGCTCGGGCTTGGAATACCCCAGTCGCGCTGCGCGTCTTGAGCTCATCGGGGTACTCGCTATTGATGAATGTGACCTCTATGCTGTCAAACCACTCGAGCATGGCGGTCACCCCATCATTTCCAGTGAATGGCTTTGGATTGCACGATGAAAAGTGCTTGAAGTTGAACGAGACGGGCTTGCGTGCTTCAACCTTAGAGTCGACGGAAGAGTGAGGAGTTTCAGAGGCTCGAATCTCGGAAATGACCTTTGGGACGACGCAAGCAAATTAATCGGCCATGAAAGCCATCATCTTCTTTGTGGAGCGAGACTTTGACTTCTTAGACGCGTTGGAGTGACGAGAAGACATCTAAGATTCAAAAGAACGAATAGGTGAGACTTGGTCATAATGTTTGTTTAAGAAAACGAAATTGATCACATAGCATAAAGGTTCACACAGCATAAAAGGTTCAACTTGATTTACATAGCATAAAAGTTTAAACGTTTCATATAGCATAGTCATGAATTCCACATAGCATAACATGAATAAACGAAAGCATTGTAAATTTAGTTTGTTCACGAGGGATTATTATTGTTTGTGATTGCGATAACGTGCGAAATGATTAAAACGACATTTGGAAATGAATGAACGTTCAAGTATGAAATCACATATAAATTGAGATACATAAAAGAGAGGCTCAATAAAACATTGGATTGTTTCGGGTAGAGAAACGTCGACTATTCCAAAGTGGGTCGAAAGTTCTTTCGAATTAGAGATATTGTGCTTTGGCCTATAAGTAAGATACTCTCGTCGAGAAGCGATTAACGGTATCTTACCCTTCCGGTTACTACACATCTCTAAATGATTGAAACATTCGGGACTTTGGCGGGAATAAAAATCGAGGAATGGGACTTAATCGACGAGATGCGGGTTTCACCCCTAACTTGACGATTTCGTACCCTAAATGTGGTTGATACTCGTCGATCAAAATAAAATTTTGACACCTTGACGAGGGTCCACTAGAGTTGAAATGGAAATTACCATTAAGTTGTGGATGTCACTCCTAGCTTAATGGTGAAATTTCGGACAAAATAGATTAAAGGTAGAATGAGAGTCGTTTACCAAATTGTGGGTTTCACGCCTATTTTGGTAAATTCTTCTCGTTGGTGTTACAAGAGCATAAAAGTAGCATAAGTGTATTCGTGTTAGCCTTAGGAAAGGCACATAAATTTAATCAACAAGAAGTATAGCTAGGAAGCATGCATGGTAGAGTACAAAAGTTTTAAACAACAAATAAGAGGCAAAATTCCTAGAACTATAGATTAGGGCAAAAGCATGGCAATTTTTCCTAATTCCCTATAATTATGGCTCTGATACCAATCTGTCACACCCAACCGATGGCGGAAACATCGGGATGAGACGAAGTGTGTATAGATTGCTAGAGACGTCATAACACTATGTGACAATATTTAATTAAATTCAAATTTCATTTCAAAACTAAATGTCAAAAAATTCAAAAGGAAATAACAACATTGTTTCAACAAATAACATAACAAACAAAAGACAGATAAATCTAGGTGTGTATCTAGTCCACCCTAAACTTGTTTCATCATTCATCCGTACTTCAATAATCAACCTGAAACATGTATTAAAATAGAGTTTCAATGCAAAAGCATGAGCGAGTATACAAGTTTGTTTACATAGCATAATAGAATAAAAGGCTCAAATCCAACATGATTCATAATATGTGAATTACTAGTATGCAATTTTTGGCGTACACTATGATCAAACCCAAGAATCCAACGCATAAAATAACCAAATCACAATTGATAGCAGGATGGTAAATGTTTAACTTAACAATACCCCAAGTCTAACGGGCGGTGCGTAAATCCTATAGCGCTATAATTGTTAAGGTGGGCTAGCAAAGTTAATGAGCATATACGTTCCAAATCGTTCAAATAGAGCATACAAGAATCATAAGTAAAGCACATTAATTTCATGTTTGTACAAGGATTGAGTATGTTTAGTTTAGTTTAAAGATGTTTGCATAATTATACATGTTGCATCCCAAAGTGTAAAGGGGAAAAAGGGATCGAGTATACTCACAGTGGTTGCAAGCTTTCCCACTTGAAATCCCGCGAGCGAGTTTGGTGGATGGATTAAGTTGGAGCACCTAGTCCTTCTACACAAGGAAACGTAGGCGTATGAGTTTGGCGTACAACGGAAGATTATAAATTTGGAGTTTAACATAACATAAAGTATGATATCAAAATAATCATCTTTAACTTACACTCTTATATGACACTACGTAACCACTAGGGTTATATTGTATTTCATGGGTAGTATGCCCATTAGAATCATACTTGGAGTGTTAAGTCTTAGATGGTATTCTACTACCTTAACATATAAACACAAGTTTAATATTAAAGGTTCGAATGAGTATATATATATATATATTTAAGTTTAGTATTACATATTATTAAGTTCAATAATTCAAGTAGGAGGTAGAAGATTAAGATCTTTGTTTAGGCACCTCGAGTTATTCATGAATGTCATGTATGGGGTAGGAAGAACATGCTTCCATTTAGGGACCCCTTGAATGTTCACCACTTCACTTGATGTAAAGACAACCAAGGAGGGTCAAGAACTAGGACTAATACAAGTATGTAAATAATCTAAACTAAAAGAAATCATCAAATCATGTGAGGATTTTATGTTGGAACAACCCAAGTTGTTCCACAATCACTCATTCATCAAAGTCTAAGCTTGACATGACTTGTGGGTTAAATACCCTAACAAAAGAGAAAGTTTATGAGGTTTAATCCTCTGATTTAAGTGTCTTAACCATGTTTTTAAGCTTAACCAACCATAAGAGGGGTTGTAAGCATTAGGACATTGGTGTGAGATGTGTTAGACACAAGTTGGATGAAGTTTAAACAAGTATGTAACAAAACAGAAAGTTTTTGGTCAATTTCAGAGCAATTCCAGGTCTGATTTCTCCAAGGAGAAGTCAAGGAATCAAACTCCATAATTAACCAAGCAAGTAGGAAGAAGAATCAAGTAATTTCGTTAATAAATGAGCAAGTTATACCAAGTTTAGTGCAAGGGTATGAATCTGTCCGAAAATGCAGATTCTTGCTGGAACTTGAGAGTGTTTTTGAGAGATTTGAGTGTGTTGAAAGTGTCCAAGTGCTTGGAGGACCTTGGGTACTTATAGGAGAGTGATTAGGGTTGATTTGGGGGGGTTAACTAGTGCTAAAACTCGGTTTAAACCAAAGAATCCCGCCCAAAAACGAAGCTGGTCGCGACTGTCCAACTATTCTGCAGACATGAGGTCCATGCGGCCCACCTGAGGTATCAGGCTAAGTCCACGCGGGTCGCGAGCCCTTTGTGGTTCCGGATAAGTTTCATTTTTTTACAATTTGGCCCCTGGAGTTGTGTGTTTGATGCGTTTAAGGTATTTTAAGGGCCATATTTGCCATAAAGGCATAGTTTAAGATGTGATCAAGTATGAGGAGTATAAACCAAGTATAATCAAGCGTATAAGTATCAAATCAAGTGTCGTTCTCATTCAAAATACGTTCAATGCATAAGTTTAGATTAATTACAAGTTTCGCACATAGTTTCCAAGAATAACGATTAAACATCGATTGATTCACGAAGTCGAACATACGAGCATACATAGAATGTGTATAACATAAATGTAACGAAATACAAGCTTCATTAATGATCCAAGTCTCGGTTTGATAATGATTACAAAGAAGGGAACGATTGCAAGAATACAAGGTTTCCAAAAATAGAAATACGAACAAAACTTTCTATAAATGGAAGGTACAAAAGAGCCGGGCGTTACAAGGATTGCTTGAAATACTTGTAAGATCAAAGAAGAATGGAGGTGAATGTGGGTGGGGGTGTGGCCGAATGTAGGGAGGAAGAATAAAGGGAGATATGTTTGAATTTTCGGAGTCGGAAAATGAAGTGATGATGTTGGGGGATAAGGTTCTTTATAACTACATACTAATCCTTCTACCATCAAACAGGCCTTTTATCCAACGAACCCACATCCAACATAATCTAGACAACATGAGGGCTTGTGGGGTCCTCGTGTTGACCGTCTACTAGTGGGGGAGGGGGGTCTTGGTTGAGTTTCAATTCTAGTTAGTTTACATGGTTAGGATTTAGGGTGTTAAGTTAGGGGGTTAAGTGTATTAGGGACTTTTAAGTGTGTTAAGGTGTTTAATGACTTAAACTAGTCTTATGATGTCAAAGTATGGTTAACTAGTTCATATTTTATGTTCGGATGTAGTTCGGATATTGTTCGATGCTTGTTTTGTTGTCGGTTTGTTAAAAGGTTAGTTGTGTAACTTATATCGTATGACGTATTCTTGTGTCTTAGTGATATTCCCGATACTTTTTAAGTTGTTCATGATGTCTAACATCATTTCTGATTATTGTATAACTAGTAAATGTTGAATTTTTGCGGACAATTGTTAGTTATGGTCCAAATTAGAGACTTTTAAAGCTAGTTTATTTATTGGAAAGTGTTAACGATATCCTTGTTTTACCACTTGGGATTTGATATATTTTTTATGCCGGACTTACATCTAGGTCCTAAATCTATCGTTTAGCTAAGTACCGGAGTTGTGCTGACACAGCTAGTCTAAACGGTAAGTTTACTAGTTGTTTAGGCACATTGTTTCAATTGCTTCAAAATGTGACGAGTAAAATAAACGACATGTGTAATTAAAATGTATTTCGCAATATTTCTAAATGTATGATATGCATACATGCTATATTGACTTTTAAAACACATAGTTGCAACAAATAAACAATTATCTAATTGTACGAAAGTTACCGGAAAGCATTGTTTGTCACAAATATGTGCAATTTACTCTATACTAATCCTATAAGTAAACAGTTACAAGTTCACTACTGTATTGCCAACCCCGCGCGCTACCAATGACCGGCTAAAAAGTAGATATAACACTATTTCCTACTCAAGGCAAGTAGTACGGTATGGATAGAGGCTCTAACGCCTACTGCTCCGCATAGTGTAAGGATTCAGGGCTTTCAAACACTCTAAATGGACGTTCAACCTATTTATTACTTTTATTTCAATGTGATCTAGGGCCTTACATTTGTTCGATCAAGTAGTTGGTGAAGTCTTCCTTTCACTGGCACAGGTTGTGGGATTTGGTAATTCTGGCCATTGACCCCCTTATACATTCAGTGGTGGTTTTTCATGACTATTCTGGCCTGTCACTTGCCGATTCGAAGCATCTATTCCAGGATTTAGGGTTGTCCAATCACTGGGTTAATCCGAGTATTCGAAGGTTATTGTTTTATGACAGATGCAAATAAATGATATTCGATTTTAATATATTATATGTGTTCTCTATGTTTTATCATAAATCCTTGTAAAAATGAACGTCCCTATCTTATATCATATCGTATCTTATACATTTATAATATAAAATCACTTCCTAGCTTGTTTTATTTTTGAGACTCATTAAATAGAAATGTGCTTCAGTCTTCGAGTAGATTAAACTTGTTTTTTTTAATTACATAAAAACAAAGTTATGAAAACAAGTTTTTTCTTGCTATCAATATATTCATTATTCTTTTATATAAAAACAAGAATAACCATCCAGAAATCGGGTGAAAGTCACCGCATGGGGCAGCGAATAAAAGTTGGTGAACGGGTCCTTAAAACATATAAAAAACGTTGTTCATTTTGTCTTGCTTTTTTCATTGCCCTTCACCAACCACAACCCACTTATTATATCTTTTTGTAAGCCATTAAAAAAAAAAAAAAAAAAACTTTTTATGACATGCAAGTCGTCACCCTTCCTAAAAAGGCCAAATTTATGCAACTTCTTATCAAATATTAGTTGTTTCTTCATGACTTACACACATGTTACATTTTTTCTTGTACAAATTAAATAAGTAATTATTTATAAGTATATATGTTCTAACTGCGTAATGCAATGCTAGACATTTGATTCTCTTTTACAAAGATCTCAATCTTGTTTTCACTGATTTCTTACCTTGATCTCTTGAATATCATATGCACAACACAAGCTATGATTTACCTCATCCCGTGTAGTAGGGTATAGTTATTATATCTTGTGAATTTTCCCATAGTGATTCTCGTGGTTAGAAACATATTCTAATTTTGTTTAAATAACAAAATAGGAGGGTACAAATATGAGATGGAGTCAAATTACTAATAACTGACAACAACGACAAACCTAATGATAAAACAACTAATGTGGTTTACAAAAAGATCTTTAAGGAATTGTGATTGTAGCATATTCATATATTTCAAATTATTGGTGTATTCTAATATTTGCGTTAGTACTTTAACGTATATAAAATTATTATATTTTTGTCAACAATGAAAACGAAGATATTTTGTTTTAGCCACCCTTGTAACATACGTGTTATGTTTACTTAAACTATTTCTAAAATATAAAATTGTATATATTTTTGTTAAAATAGCAAAATAAAATAGAATAGTTGAATAGTTCAAAGTAAGTAAAAAGGGAAGGTGTATCACCAACTTCTTGCCCACCATAGAAAGGAAAGTCCCTCCCACTTCACCAACCAACAACCCAACCTTTGTCTACCCGCTCCATAGTCTCCTCTTATAAATACATTTTCTCTTCTATTTTCATATCAGGCTCACTACTTCACATTTTCTAACACAAGTTTGTTTATTTCAAGCTACAAAACATCCGATCACATGGCGGCGGTCAATAGCAGCAGTGATAGTCAACCGGCAAAACACCAAGAAGTTGGCCACAAGAGTCTTCTTCAAAGTGATGCTCTTTACCAATACATTCTTGAGACTAGTGTCTACCCAAGAGAACCCGAACCCATGAAAGAGCTACGCGAGGTCACCGCTAAACACCCGTGGTAAGAAACACAAACTCATTAATTTAGAGGTATCCAAAAAAAAAAACTTTTTATCGTGCAGTCATACAATAGTAAAAAACGATAATAAATAAAGTAAAACAAATACCTAATAGATTTGTCCTCTTTTTTTTTCATAGCTTGAAATCGTTCTAGCACATTGTAATTCCGTGACGTTCTGTTTCTTACGTTGCCTCCCACACACAAAACACAAGGAAATTTTATTGTTTTAGGGTTTGGGTTATATTTGTCAATTGAGACTCTTTCAATTATATTATACTTAATTTGGGTTAACTCTATCATTTGCGATTAATTATTATACAAGTCTAATGTTGTAAAAAGGTTTGAGGTTATATAAATTTAGAATTTTAATAAATTAAAGTATCCTATTTAATTACCTTATGATGATTTTTTGAATTTTTTAAGGTTTTATTTCTTTGTGATATGAAATAGGAACCTTATGACGACATCAGCCGATGAAGGACAATTTTTGAACATGCTTCTTAAGCTCATCAATGCCAAGAACACCATGGAGATTGGTGTCTATACCGGCTATTCACTTTTGTCCACTGCTCTAGCTCTCCCTGATGATGGAAAGGTTGTAAGATAGTAGTTATGAACTTATGATGTATTTTTAATTTTTTATATTATTTATAATAATATTTTAAATGCTAAATATATGTTTCTTTTATTGTATTTTAGATATTGGCTTTGGACATCAACCGTGAAAATTATGAAATCGGTCTTCCCATCATTCAAAAGGCTGGTGTTGCTCACAAGATCGATTTTAGAGAAGGTCCTGCGCTTCCTCTTCTTGACGAGATGATCAAAGATGTAAGTATATTTACATGTAACATAATACTGGTTTTGAAAAGAACGTGCCCCTATTTAATATATCTATGTATTTGTTATGAACCAAATTGTATTTATGTTTTTGTTAATTACAGGAAAAATTCCATGGGAGTTTTGATTTTATTTTTGTGGATGCTGATAAAGACAACTATCTTAACTATCACAAAAGATTAATTGATCTTGTCAAGATTGGTGGAGTGATTGGCTATGACAACACCCTTTGGAATGGATCGTTGGTGGCACCACCGGATGCACCTCTTAGGAAATATGTTCGGTATTATAGAGACTTCGTGTTGGAACTTAACAAAGCATTGGCTGCTGATACGAGGGTTGAGATCTGCCAGCTTCCTGTTGGCGATGGAATTACTCTTTGCCGTCGCGTTAACTAAAGTTAAACGTGGATCGATAAATGGCCGGGAAGAGGTGGTCATGACCAGGCCATGGTTGATGCTTCTTCATGATGTTTATGTTTCAAAATTGTTTATGGAGTTCAAGGCCCTTATTATTAGCTCGTTTGTCAAATTGTCAATTATGTTTGTTTTTTCTTTACAAAAAATATTATTAAAGATGATGAAATCTTTTATATAATTATGATAAGACAATATATCTTTTATATGAAATGTTTCCATGATAAATATGTAGTTGCTAATGAAATTATTATGTCAAATAAATTCTCATACATGTAACGTATCAAAACCCCTATTTTTACTAAAAGTACTTTATGTGATAATGTATATATGTTTCTATATATGGAAAAGACGGGTTATAAAAGATACAATTTGAGTGTATTTTTATCCTTTAAAGCTGTAAGAATTAATAGTTTTATACAAATTTTTGATTTTATAAATTTAAAGCTGTAAGAATTAATAGTGATTGATGTGTTACACAAATTTTTGATTTTATAAAAAACCAATAAAATAACCAATGATGACATTTTGTCAAGTAACACAGACATTTTCCTTCCGTTATAAAGAGAAAGGACTCCCATTTACATGTCTCTCATGATGGGTCCGACAATCCTTTTGTGATCATCTGTTAGTCTATTACGGTATGATATCTGATTACTCTTAAAATATATTGTCCCTTATGTTGACAATAAGTTCGTCGAGCTGAGGATGTCACACCCCGGCCGCGTATAACATGCAACCGCGGCGGAAACGCCGGGGTGTGACAGAAGAGTTGGTATCAGAGCCAATGGTTATAGGGAATTAGGTTATTAGTAATGCTTTGACCTAGACTATAACTTTCTAGGACCCTAACACAAGTTATCTTGTGTTTAGATTTTAAAACATGCACTTCACCTATCCTTAGGTGATAACCACAACGGGAACGTCAGTTCCGAATCCGCTTTGAAAATTAATCGTCTGTTCGAGGATGATTGATTACTAGGTTTTGAACCCTCTGTTATAAGGTTTTGAACCCCTTTGGATTTTCAAAAATCTCGTCAAGGTTTTCGGGTTTTAATAGTGTGAACACGTGCGAACTGGAAGAGTGAATGCCTGTACCCTGAGTTTTCTGTCTAAGGCTAGAGTGTTCGTACAAATCCACATAATCGGACTAGTCACTCTTACCTGGGAACTCTTGGGGTGAGTGTTCACTTATAGGCGAACATGTCTTCGTGATACATTATTTTTGACCCACTTACTTTGACTAGACATTTCGTGTCGCTTGTTTGCTTTGCTATGCGTAACCACCATCTTTGCTTTTGTTGATTCTGTTTCATCTCATTCTCTTCATCCAATCATCTCACTCGTTTCCTTTCATGTTTTCCTCTTTTAGATTGCCTCCTCGACGCGAACACCAGATAGCAACTGCCGAGCTGGCAGAAATTATTGCGCAGCAGATGGCTGCTCAATTCCCAAATCTCTTTGCTCAATGGAACCAAGCCAACAACAACAACAATGGTACATGCAATTTCAAGAATTTTAACTCGGCTAAACCACTCAAGTTTAGTGGTTATGAGGGAGCAACTGGGCTTCTTCAATGGTTCGAGAGCATTGAGAATACTTTTCGCCACGTTCAGTGTCCGGATAATCGCAAGGTCGAGTTTTCTTCGAGCGTGTTTCAAAAGAGGGCTCTTACATGGTGGAATGGGGTAATGAGAGACCGTGGTGCAGATGTTGTTCTAGCACAGACATGGGCTGAACTGAGAGCTCTTATGATGAGGGAGTTTTGTCCTCGTCATGAGCAACGAGCGCTGGAGAAAAAGTTTGATGATTTGAAGCAAGATAGTGGCGAGCACAGGGCATATACTGATAGGTTTGAGGAGTTGAGTCTGCTTTGCCCGACTATGGTCGCCCCACTCGACAAGGCTATCAAAAGGTACATCGACGGCCTGCCTGACTCGGTACAAGACATTATTACTGGTAGCAACCCTACCACACTCCGTCAGGCAATCGAGTTATCAGCGACACTGACTGAGTCGCAGATTCGAAAGAATAAATTACACAGGAAGGGTGACAAGGGCAAGAAACAGTCGTCTGACAAAGAAGATAGCAAGAAAGGTCAAAACAAGAATGGAAAGGATTCTGGTTCATAGAAAAGGGCAAAGAAGCGTAAGGCTTCCCAAAACTATGCTGTCACTGCCCAAGCTAACCAGGCAGCTCCCAACCAACCCGCACAGCCTCCAGCAAAGAAACCCTATTCAGGAAGTGCACCTTTGTGCAATCGATGCAACAGTCACAATCAGCCGCAACATCAGTGCCGTTTCTGTACTAACTGTGGGAAGTCAGGTCATCTTGCCGATGTTTGTCGGTTTGCTCAAAATCGCGCAGTTCAGAACCCTGCTCAACAAGTTGCTCAGCCTCCTGCTCAGCAACATGGTCAAGTTGCACGACCACAATACCCACCAGGTGCTTGTTATAACTGTGGGGATCTGACCCATTACAGAAACCGGTGCCCAAGACTAGCCAACCAGAATCAGAATGCAAACCAGAATCAGGCTCAGGCTCGAGGGCGAGTCTTCAACATGAATGCTCAAGAGGCACAAGCAGACAATGAAGTGGTGAACGGTACGTTCTTTATTAATAATCAGCCTGCATCTGTTCTTTTTGATTCGGGTGCCGACAAGAGTTTTGTGTCATTGTCTTTTGAGCCAATGCTTCGCGTGTCTAGAACGAAACTAGGTAAACCTTTGACAGTAGAGGTTGCCAGTGGTGAACCCATTGTTCTAAATTCTGTTCTCCGCAACTACCAGTTGAACCTTAACGACCATATTTTTCCTATTGACCTCACGCCAATGCAACTTGAAAGCTTCGACGTTATAGTTGGTATGGATTGGTTATCTAAGCATCGCGCAGAGATAGTTTGTTCTGAGAAGATTGTTCGTGTGCCGCTGTCGACAGGCGAGATCCTACAGGTTCGTGGTGAGAAGCCTGCCGGTGGTCTCAAACTCATGTCTTGTTTTAAAGCACGAAAGTATCTACGGAAAAACTATGTGGCTTTCTTAGCACATGTTACAGCAGATAAAGGCAAGGGTAAGTCTATTTCAGATATTCCTGTCGTTCGGGATTATTCTGAAATCTTTCCTGAAGAGTTACCTGGTCTACCCCCAGCACGCCAAGTCGAGTTCCGTATTGATCTCGTACCTGGTGCAAATCCCATCGCCAGAGCTCCATATCGTCTTGCACCGTCTGAGATGCAAGAGTTGTCTAAGCAGCTTCAGGAGCTCTCTGACAAAGGTTTTATCCGTCCTAGCTTTTCACCTTGGGGTGCTCCCGTTCTCTTTGTCAAGAAGAAGGATGGATCTTTTAGGATGTGTATCGATTATCATGAGCTTAACAAGCTTACCATCAAGAATCGATATCCCCTACCTCGCATTGATGATCCCTTTGATCAATTGCAAGGCGCTTCTTATTTTTCAAAGATTGATCTCCGATCTGGATATCATCAGCTTCGTGTGCATGAAGAAGATATTCCCAAGACAGCGTTCCGCACTCGTTATGGACATTATGAGTTCACAGTCATGCCATTCGGTTTGACTAATGCTCCTGCTGTTTTCATGGACTTGATGAATAGGGTCTGCAAACCTTATTTGGATAAGTTCATCATTGTTTTCATTGATGACATCTTGATTTATTCTAAGACGCGAACTGATCATGAGCAACATCTTCGTCTTACTTTGGAACTCCTAAAGAAAGAGCAACTTTTCGCCAAATTCTCCAAGTGTGAATTCTGGCTTAAAGAGGTTCAATTCTTAGGACATATTGTCAACGAACAAGGTATTCATGTAGATCCCTCCAAGATCAGTGCGATTAAGGATTGGGATACACCTACTACTCCTACTGAAGTTCGTTCTTTTCTTGGTCTAGCGGGTTATTACCGCCGCTTCATTGAGAACTTCTCAAAGATTGCAGTTCCTCTAACTGCTCTAACTCAGAAGAACAAGCCATTTGATTGGGGAGTCAAACAAGAGGAAGCGTTTCTGACTTTGAAACAAAAGCTTTGTGACGCGCCTGTCCTAACTTTGCCCGAGGGCAATGATGATTTCGTCGTTTATTGCGATGCGTCTAAATTAGGTCTTGGCTGCGTCCTGATGCAAAGAAACAAAGTCATAGCATACTCATCAAGGCAGTTGAAGATACACGAGAAGAACTACACCACTCATGATCTGGAGTTGGGTGCAGTTGTCTTCGCTCTTAAAATCTGGAGACACTATTTGTATGGTACAAAATGTGTGGTTTTCACAGACCACAAAAGTCTCCAGCATATCTTCAATCAGAAAGAACTAAACATGAGACAGCGACGTTGGGTTGAACTTCTCAACGACTATGACTGCGAAATTCGCTACCATCCTGGTAAGGCGAATGTCGTGGCCGATGCTTTGAGTCGCAAGGAACGTACTAAGCTTCATTGTGTTCGTGTCCAATCTGTTATTCAAGCGCAAACTGATATCCAAACCCGTATTTCTCAGGCTCAACAATCTTGTGTTTCGCAAGGTTTGATGGATAAGGAATTTCCTTATCACATAACACCTGCTCTTGAACTAAAGGACAATGGATCGTATTACTTCATGGACCGTTTGTGGGTCCCAAGCCAAGATAATCTTCGTACCTTGCTTATGGATGAAGCCCATAAGTCTCGTTATTCTATTCATCCTGGCTCAGATAAGATGTATAAGGATCTTCGTATTCAGTATTGGTGGCCTGGTATGAAGAAAGACATTGCCTTATATGTATCAAAATGCCTTACTTGTCTTAAGGTGAAGGCTGAACATCAGCGTCCTTCCGGTTTATTGGAACAACCAGAGATCCCAGTTTGGAAATGGGAAAACATTACCATGGATCTCATTACTAAACTCCCGCGTACAAAGAAAGGTCACGATGCCATCTGGGTAGTTGTTGATCGTCTTACCAAATCAGCGCATTTCTTGCCAATCCGTGAGGATTTTTCGGCTGACAAACTTGCTCAAATCTACGTGGATGAAATTGTAGCTCGACATGGTGTTCCTTTGAACATCATTTCTGACAGAGATGCTCGTTTCACTTCTCATTTTTGGAGAACCATGCAATCTGCTATGGGGTCCCAACTTAATATGAGCACAGCTTATCATCCGCAAACGGATGGTCAATCTGAAAGAACAATCCAGACACTGGAGGATATGCTTAGAGCTTGTGTGATCGATTTTGGTGGTAGTTGGGATTCACATCTTCCGTTGATTGAATTCTCCTACAACAACAGTTATCACTCCAGCATCAACATGGCTCCTTTCGAGGCTCTCTATGGTCGAAAATGTCGTTCACCAGTCTGCTGGAATGAGATCGGCGAGGCCCAACTTACTGGACCTGCCCTCATTTTAGAGACAACAGATAAGGTTAAGAAAGTTCGTGATAACCTTCAGATAGCTAGAAGCCGTCAAAAGAGTTACGCGGACCTAAAACGCAAGCCCTTGGATTTTCAAGTCGGTGATCGTGTATTACTTAAGGTCTCACCTTGGAAAGGTGTGATCAGATTTGGAAAGAAAGGAAAACTTGCACCTAGATACGTTGGACCATTCAAGATCGTCGAAAGAATCGGTAAGGTAGCCTACAGACTTGAGTTACCTCCTGAACTTGGAAATGTTCATCCAACCTTTCACGTGTCCAATCTCAAGAGGTGTTTAGCTGATGAGAACCTCCACATACCGCTTGACGAAATTCGTGTTGATAAAACACTGAAATTTGTTGAGAAACCGGTAGAAATCATGGAACGTGAAGTCAAGTGGCTTAAACGCAAGCGCATTCCTTTGGTCAAGGTTCGCTGGGAATCTAAACGTGTACCCGAGTTTACTTGGGAACGTGAAGATCAAATGAAGGCGAAATATCCACATCTTTTTCCACGAGTTTCCTCTAAATAAATTTCGGGACGAAATTTCCACAAGTAGGGGAGATTGTAACATTTGTGCTCAAATCATTATGAACAGTTCAATTATCAATAAAACAATGTTATTTGATCCCAATGTTTGTTTGGTTGTGTTTTACATTTTTCATGTTTTGACTTTTGTTCGATTTCAAACTCTACATCGCTTTCTAGAGAATTATACGCAAACTGGTGCGTAAACGTACTCAGTTTAATGCGATAAATACTCCAGAACATCAACATATACTCAACATACCTTAAATAACCTTTACATAACTTAGAAATAAGTTTTGAAGGCTTTGGTATGGCAAAAACAAGTTAATTCGCTTACAGGGACTAAGCTTGACAAACTGCGAAAGTATGCCAATTTGAACTGTAACAAACATTCCGGAACATGTCCATAAGTTAAACATACCATAAATATCCTTTACATAGCTTAGAAATTGGCTTTGAGGGGTTTGGTATGCTAAAATAAACTTTTGGATCATTCAGGGGCTAAAAGTGTCAAAAAGTGCACAAGTTTGCACTTCCGCGCATAACTTACGTTCTGAATACATCCGGACATCCAAAAATTTATGTAAGCATCCTTATATTATGCCTTAGTGTTTGGCATGAGAAAAATCCATTCGTCGCGTCATTTGGATCATTTTCGCGCTTATGCGCATTCCGTCGTAATTAACCGAACATCGCGATCGTACGGCCAAACGAACCAACATCCGACATATTTTTGAGCATGTTTCATGTCCACAATGTTTAGGCATCGTTTTAGGGCCTTAAAGTTGGCTTTACGGGCCTTAGAAGTGTCGGAAATGGCTTAAATAAACAACAGGGACTAAAACTGTAATTGCTGAAAGTTTGTGCGGATCAGACAAGGCCAGGCGGCCCGCCTGGGTTTTGTGTGTATCCTGACGCGGGCCGCGTCAGACATGCAGACCAGATTCAATGGTTTGATCCACTTGCATTGGCCTTTCGATCACCCAAAGGGCAACGACACGTGTCAAATTCCTATGGTGGGGGCAAAATAAGGCACCACAACTTTACGACAAGTGTACGGCTTGGATCGTGGCACGATATTCAAGAAACGATCCTAACGGTCTTGCTTTTCCTATAAATACCCCCCCCCCTTTTGGTTAAAAACCCACAAAATCTGATCTAAAGCTCTAAGTTGAGGCCTTTGCTTCATACCTGAGCTCCTGGATCTAGATTAGCTTTCGGGGACCCTTCGTAAGTGTTCTTTCGTTCTTTTATTCGCTTTTCGAGTCCGAAAGTCAAAGTTTTGTTTGACTTTCTGCGTTGACCAGCCTATGGTCAACACGAAGTTCGTTGGAACTTCATAACGTGAGCGTGATCACGATGGTTATAGTCCGTAGTGACTATACCTACTGATTACCACGTTATCTAGGCTAAGTGACGAGTCGTAGTTTCGGCCAAAATGCGCATTCTTGCGTGTTTTGTAACCAAACTACTCGTGAGCATCAAAACCGTTTGTTTTGATGCCAAACCTGTTTTCTAAACTTAGTTAAGCATGTGTTAGCATGCTTAGCTCGTCACTTTTAGTTTAGTGCTTATATAGGGTCGTAAGGTAAGCGATCTAAACCATCACTTATACTTTCGAACCCGACCCATTTGGTCGATCATTAGGTTAGGTGACCATAGCTGTAACCTTCCGAGGTTATACCTTGTGGTCACGACGTTAGGCGTTCCAAACGCGTTCTACGCGAACGACGCGTTAAGGTAGCATAAGCTACCTAAACGGGTCGTAATAGGTCGTAAGCACTTAGGTTAGGTTTCATTTTAGAATGTAGGCTTTGATAAACCATATTACACGAGTCTCCATACTCATTTGGTTTACGAACCCTCATTCTATCCAATCTTCCGATTTTGGTCCGGTATATTAGTTTAGCTACCTATTAGGTGCCGTTTGATATTCCGTGATCTCTAGTATTGTGTGATTATTACACAAGAACTTCAAAGCAATCTCAGGTGAGTACATTGAACCCCATCTTTTACTGTTTTCTAAACTGTTTTGGGGTGAAACACATGGGCCTACTTGTTACTTTCATGCTTTCCATATTTCACATCATATACCTACTATGTTCATTAGTACATTATAGTACATGATTTCATTACATTTCATGCTATGTATGCCCATTGTGTGCGTACTTAGTACATTGCTTTACATTACATTTCATGCTATGTATGCCCATTGTGTGCGTACTTAGTACATTGTTTCACATTACATTTCATGCTATGTATGCCCATTGTGTGCGTACTTAGTACATTGTTTTACATTACATTTCATGCTATTTATGCCCATTGTGTGCATACTTAGTACAATTGCTTACATCACATGCCTTCATTTTGGTATGACATTTGGTTTGTTTAACATGGAACAATACATTCATTAACATTAGCTACGCCGTTCGTTAGTAGGTAGTGGTACCATAGGAATTGACAACTCCCATTCCTGAAATCCTGGGTTTGTTTGGATTGGAAGGAATGACCGAATTCGATATACATAACTTAGATAAACCTTTAATTTGTTTAAGGGTTTATCGCCACAGTCTCAAGGCTTGGATGTATGCATTTTCACAATACCGCATAAATGTCTGTATCAGTATAGCATGCATTGTTCCACAAAACATAACGTTGATTTAAACCATGTTTTACTTCAATACCTTGTTTTGTGCATTTTACATATGGTTTAGTTGATACATCTCACTTACCATACAAGATATATTTTGGGTACACATTACATGATCTACATTAAACATAAACATTTTGACATTGATATACATACTTGGTGGTTTACATTGAACATAGACATTTCGACATGGTTTACACAATAACACTTGACAATTGGTTTATACATGAACAATTTACATGGTGGTTGGTTTGGGTAAATGGTTTGAGTAACGTGGCGTATGTAATATGGTACAAACATGGTGGATACGCCGCTGGTACTTCCTATATATAAATGCTTGTATAATATTACATATCTTAGCGTTATCTAAATCATTTCAGTTTAGACATATTACGTTTTACACAAATAACATATTCTTCACAAGACATTATTTTTACAAACAACTTATCTTATACAAACTCATTTTACTAGGTTATTCATTTAACCTTACACTTCATTTATACATATCATCTGATCTTATCGTTTTTCATTCGATTTACAAAACAAAACAAAACAAATTACAAGGTTCATGACTGACTGTTATTAAACATTTTCTTTAAACTCAAGTCATGAATCCCATTTTCACAAAACCTATGTATCTCACAGGTATTTTTATGCTGACGTACCTACTTTCACATGTGTTTTCAGGAGCTTTTCCATAGGATGATGATTGTGACACTAGGGCGTACCTGTGCCTTAGAGACATAAAACGAAGATAGACTTAGCTTAATTATGTTGTGAGTTCAAACTCGGTATAGCTTATGTTAGGTGCGGTGTAAGCGACACTCGTACGGTGATGCTTGTGCAAATTATGTGATTTGGACGACTATAAGGATAGATTAGGGTTTCATAAAAATCAACCACTCGAGGCTAGATGATTAGTGAAGAATTGCAAGTGATAGGGAATGATTCACACACCCAATCCACAATTGCTTGCCAAAATTATCAACCAGCATCAGTAACCATGAACATGCTCGGCTAATTCACTTGTGATCAACCTCGGGTGTAGGGTTTGTGTTGGTAAATGTATATAATCTATTGTTTTATTATGTTGGATATAAATCTTCTTTTAATCATTCAATCTTGTGATGATCAAGGCATATCTATGTGTTTATGTTTTGTGTTGGAAGATCAATTCAACTTTTCACAATTCATTTTGATAATATGGTTGTTAGTTGGTATTTAAACCATTAATGGGTGGGGTTTGGCTACAAAGTCAAACATTCCTAAAAAGTGTAAAAAGTCATAAAACGCTATAATTTCAGCCATAAAACACACCTAAAACCCACAAATAACAAAGTGAAGATTACTATAACATCAAATTCAAACCATAATAGTCCATAAAAACTTCAAACACACAATTGTAGAACTATGAATATAAAACACAACATGATAAACAACACAAAACACAATAATGTTTGTCATTCGACAATCAGAGCCTTATCATCCAAACACAAAACACAACCCACATATATGATCTTTTAGTAATCTTCATTTTGTTATTTATGGGTTTTTTGTGTGTTTTATGGTTGAAATTTTGGTGTTTTATGACTTTTTACACTTTTTGGGAAATTTAGACTTTGTAGCTAACTCCTAGCCTCATTAACAATCATGATATTAGGTTAAGTCATTACAGTCATTAAATTAGGTTGACATTTGTTTAGATAACATCCCAACTTGTGTACTTTATTGTTCTTTGAATCATTAAGTAACTTAGTTGAATTCCTTAGACTTATGAGTATCCTTCAAACCCTATATTGAATAGAGTTATGTATATATAACTTTCCAACATATGTGTGACAAGCTTTTAAGTATTTGCACATCAATAAACTAAATCCACAAATTTAATTATAATTAGGTTTAGTATAAATAATCAACTCGAGTTTAACACCATCCATGAACTCCTTGTGGATTCGATACCCTACTTGCGTTAATTAGTTAAGGTAATTATGGACACACATCTTTCTTTTATCTTTGATTGGTAGTTAAACACTGATCACACATGATACTAACACTTATGACACATTATCTTAACCATGGTTAAATATGGTCGGTATATGTCAATCAGGTCTTTATTAGTCAAATGAGGACATCTATGGTGTTGAGTGTTAATCCACTTGATCAAGTTGATGTCAGAAAAGGATAAAAGGATAAGAGGATAAAAAAGGCAGGGGTGATCCAGTCTTCACTGTGATCCAGAATTCACGGATCTTGTTTTTGACTTTCTTCTTTCTTTCAATCCTATAGATGAGATTGTTTTGTATCTGTAATTACTTGTACCAAGCAAATAAAACCTCCTAGTTACCGAGAGTGGACGTAGTTCAGAGCCGGACCGAACCACTATAAATCTTTGTGTTCTTGATTGTGAGCAGAGCGTGTGTGTTGATTGGGTTCGTGTGACCCGTTTGATCCTAACATATGGGCCATTAGGCTACAGGGTGTGGTATAAAGCCCCTAGGGGCTTTATCACGCCACCTCAGTGTCACCTCACAACGCAGGGGGCTTTAAAGCCCCTTCCTTTAACTTACAAGGTGTGGTATAAAGCCCCCCCTTTAAACTATAGCGCCCCCTTTAAACCAAACTCACATCGATTCCCTCAAATTCAGCTTGTTAACGTGATGGCGGAAGGGCCATAGCCCCCCCCCCCCACCGCGGTGTGGTCCATTGTGACAACTCGAACTTTAGACTTACTTTGTGTAACGATACATGGTTATGAGAACGTTATTAATCGAATAATTATGTGATTATGTTATGTGCATTTTGTAATATGTGTGTGTTTTATGTGTGTATTAATTGAACCGCACATCATGACCCGAACCGCACAACACTACATTCGAGTGCACAAGCCCCTTTTGGGCCACACCTTGTTCACGGACCCATTAGGCAGCCGAGTGGGCTCGGCCCACTCCCCACTCGCAAACACAAAACCAAGAGCAGGGGTTTGATTTTATTGTTTTTGCAAAACACATAACACACACAACCCTAGGCTCTCTCTCTCGTTTTACTTGGAACCCGACGGCACAAGACCATCCGATCATCCTCTTGTTCGGATCACCCTTCTTTACTCGTAATCGGTTAGTGTTTTGTTTATGCTTTCGTGTTAAGAGATGTTATGATTTCATGTTTAGATTAAACCAATTAAAATTGCATGATAATGAACTAGGGCCGGTTCGATTATGTTGTTATGTTTGGTCCTCGGATTAATCGTTATGATGATAAATATAATCAGATTTGTAATTGTGGTTAACTTAGAATCGGATGTATTGATATAAAGAAATCGGCTGTTATGGGATAATGTGTTAATCGGCTCTATGTTTGTTAAAAAAATCGGATATGCTTATGTGTTTTTGGACAAGTGTTCTTGATTATGTGTTATTAGAGTTCATATGAATTGAGATGGAACTGCCCTGTTTACTCGATAATTTGGTTAATTGATTTGTGGAAACTGTTAATTGATTGTTAATCATGGAAACTGATAATGATAATTGATTTGCATAAAGGCATGTAACTGTTGTGCATGAAATCAGGAAAGTTGTTGCAGATTGATAGACTTAGCATGGTTGCGAGTCCAATTGCGACTCGGAACCTCACATAGCAGCATGAGCCGAAACCGCGGTTGCGAGTCATTTTGCGACTCGTAACCGGACCGTGACAAGCCGAGATCACCATTGCGACTCGTAATCTCCCGTTGCGACTCGTAATCTCCTATTGCGACTCGAGATCGCTGGTTGCGACTCGAGGCCCGTTAGTTCGTACACTGGTTGGGCATACACTGTCACGAGCCCAACCAAATTGGGCCAAATAATTGGACTTATGACTGTATGTTATTGGACTGCTTATCTGTTTGGGCCGATATGTTATTTGGGTGAATGTTATTTGGGCCGGGTTATGTTGGGCCATGATTAGAACGCACAAGTTATGCTCTTGACTGCTAAGTGTTGCCATGTTCTATAAGTGCTCGAAACATGTTAACTTGTATGCTTTATACGTGCATTACGTGAAGTCAAAACCTGACTTGTATAAAAACCGTGATAGGACGTGGTTGACCAATTACTTGCTACCTGTACTCTTTGTGTATCTGCCGAGCAAACCAAGGTGAGTTCACACAGCCAAGGCATGGGATTCCCGGGTTGGGAATTGGGTTGGATATGTTGATATTGAAAGAGTTACCCGTACTTACGCATTCACTAGACTATAGACCATCGTCCTCAGGATAGTCAGGACACGTTACGTAAAGCCTACGTAACCCCGTATTTGCCATTTGTCTCCCGGGTCGGGAGGACACGTTACGTAAAGCCTACGTAACCCAATACCTTCTACTGTCTTCCGGGTCGGAAGGACACGCTGCGTAAAGCCTACGTAGCCCCCCACGCGTACCACTGTCCTCGGGGAAGGGCACGTCACGTAAAGCCTACGTGACCCAGTACGTATTCCTGTTCTCGGTTTAAGAAGAACACATGGTTGGAAGTTAGTCTAGTAAGTACCACTGATGAGAAGCCCTCATTAGTAAGGATAAACGTGGGAAGCCCCCACCGGTAATATAAACACAAGGTTTGGGAAGCCCCCACCCATAGTACATACTAGTATGGGAAGCCCCCACTAGCTAAACTTACGCACTATGTTATAAACTTACTTTCTGTGAACTCGCTCAACTAGTTTGTTATAAACTAGTTTCTGTGACCTGTACTCTTTGTGTATCTGCCGAGCAAACCAAGGTGAGTTCACACAGCCAAGGCATGGGATTCCCGGGTTGGGAATTGGGTTGGATATGTTGATATTGAAAGAGTTACCCGTACTTACGCATTCACTAGACTATAGACCATCGTCCTCAGGATAGTCAGGACACGTTACGTAAAGCCTACGTAACCCCGTATTTGCCATTTGTCTCCCGGGTCGGGAGGACACGTTACGTAAAGCCTACGTAACCCAATACCTTCTACTGTCTTCCGGGTCGGAAGGACACGCTGCGTAAAGCCTACGTAGCCCCCCACGCGTACCACTGTCCTCGGGGAAGGGCACGTCACGTAAAGCCTACGTGACCCAGTACGTATTCCTGTTCTCGGTTTAAGAAGAACACATGGTTGGAAGTTAGTCTAGTAAGTACCACTGATGAGAAGCCCTCATTAGTAAGGATAAACGTGGGAAGCCCCCACCGGTAATATAAACACAAGGTTTGGGAAGCCCCCACCCATAGTACATACTAGTATGGGAAGCCCCCACTAGCTAAACTTACGCACTATGTTATAAACTTACTTTATGTGAACTCGCTCAACTAGTTTGTTGATTATTTGCTGCATGCCTTGCAGGACCTTAGGTACATAATGGAGCTTGCACAGGGAGGAGCGGGTCGTTGTGGGATACGGATCATGAACGATATTTGAACTTATAAGTATTTCGAGATTTCATTACTATGCTTCCGCTACTTAAACAATGTTTGGTTTTGAAACATCAA
Organism: Helianthus annuus; assembly: GCF_002127325.2. NCBI lineage: Eukaryota > Viridiplantae > Streptophyta > Magnoliopsida > Asterales > Asteraceae > Helianthus > Helianthus annuus. Next base: position 22,330,891 of record NC_035447.2, on the reverse strand, counting down.
TCATGTCATGATGAATTACATTAATTACTTTTATTATTATTAAATGCTACGTTTGATATGATTGATGGCTTGATCCTGGTCATGTCACGCCTCCAAGCGGTGGTACTCCGCGTGTGGGATTTTGAGGGTGTGACAGATTGGTATCAGAGCCATTGGTTATAGAGAACTTGGTTTTAATATGGGAAAACGTTTTTATTAAAACCGGACTATAACCAGAACAGTGCTCTCAACGATCCACAACGACGCTTCGCTCCACGTGCAAGACTCGACATCCTAGGTAATAAGGTTTATGTTTATTGCCTGTTTGCTAGAACTGCTTAGAACTTTGCTCGCATTACTCTTAGATACACATGATACTATAGCATGAGAATCCCTACGTGCTTACGCTTTTCTGTCATCGCCCTACTCGCGAACCACTCTCATTTACGTTACTTTTTACTATGAAGATCATGTCTGGAAGAATCAACATGACTCAAGCCCAGCTAGAGGCTCTCGTTCAAGCTCAAGTTGCTGCGGCACTTGCAGCTGCTCAAGCAGGTAGTATATCCTGTAGTCATAACTTACGCTAGGATCTTTAGATCCTACACTCCTAAACTAGTCCTTGTATTTAAACTTTGCCCTATTCGTACACAATAGGTCAACCAGCGCAGCAAGTGTGCACCTTTAAGAACTTCATGGACTGTCGTCCAAGTACCTTCAGCGGCACAGAGGGGGCAGTGGGTCTCCTCCACTGGTTCGAGAAGCTAGAGTCAGTATTCGAAATGTGCGAGTGCCCTGAGGCTCGCAAGGTTAAGTATGCAACCGGCACCTTGGAAGGAATAGCATTAACTTGGTGGAACGCCCAAGTTCAGATCTTAGGGTTGGCAGCTGCTAACGCCACCCCATTGAACGATTTCAAGGAACTCATCAAGCGTGAGTATTGTACACGTGAAGATATTCACAAGCTGGAAGACGAGCTGTATAATCTGAAAATGGTTGGGTCAGAGATCGAAGCGTATACTAAACGGTCAAATGAGTTGGCCGTGCTATGCCCAACTATGGTAGACCCTCCATACAAGCGCATTGAGATGTATCTCAAGGGATTGGCGCCAGAGATCTAGAGCCATGTTACCTCGGCTAATCTTGACAACATCCAGGAAATTCAGCGCCTCGCTCATCGCATCACCGACCAGGCAGTGGATCAGAATAAACTGCCTAAGCGTGTCAGCGCTACTGCTACAGTCACTCCTTCAGCTACTCCTGCTACTACTAGCGAAAGCAAAAGAAAATGGGATGGAGATTCCAGCAGGGGTTCAGCGACTGTTCAGCCACAAGCTCAGCAGCAGAAGATTGACCACTATCAGAGTCCCAGTCAGCAATCCTCTGGTGGTCACAGACAGAGGAGATATCAGGGAAGTCAACCTAAGTGCCACAATTGCCACAGACATCACAATGGCCCGTGTAACAAGGGTCGTTGTCAAAGGTGTCTTAAGATGGGTCACGAGGCCAAAGACTGTAGGAGTCCACGGCCTGCGAATCAGAATCAGCAGCCTCAGCTACCAGCACCACAGAACCCACAGCAGCAGCAGCCACAGCGTGGAAACCGGGGATGTTTCCAGTGTGGGGCTGAAGGTCATTTCAAACGCGATTGCCCTCAGTTGAACCAGAATCAGAACCGCAACAACAACAACAATCAGGGCAACGGGAATAACAACAACGGGGGAAACAACAACAACGGCAATGAAGCTCGTGGACGTGCATTCGTACTAGGTCGAGGTGACGCAGTGAACGATCCCAACGTAGTTATGGGTAAGTTTCTCCTCGACAATATTTACGTTACTGTTTTGTTTGATTCGGGTGCGGATACAAGCTATATGTCTGTGAAAATGTGTCAACTGCTAAAACGTGCACCAACACTTTTACCCACCAAACATGTAGTAGAGTTAGCTAACGGTAAAAGTCTAGAAGCTACGCACGTAGTTCAGGGTTGTAATCTTATCCTAGCTGGTCAAGCTTTCTCTATCGATCTCATTCTCATTGTTTTGGGTAGCTTCGACGTCGTGATTGGGATGGATTGGTTATCCCAACACCAGGCAGAAATCTTATGCAGTGAGAAGATTATTCGCATTCCTCGTTCTGGTCAAGAACCTCTCGAAGTACAAGGCGACAAGAGTGGTGCAGTGGTTGGCATCATCTCTTTCTTAAAGGCGCAGAAATGCTTACGAAAGGGGCACACTGCCATTCTGGCACTCGTTACAGACGCATCAGCAAAAGAAAAGAAATTGGAGGATATTCCAATTGTACGCGATTACCCTCAGGTGTTTCTTGAAGACTTACCTGGCTTACCGCCTCATCGTCAGGTCGAATTTCAAATCGAGCTCACTCCAGGAGCAGCACCCATAGCTCGCGCACCATATCGTCTAGCTCCATCAGAATTGGAGGAACTGTCAAAGCAGCTACAAGAGCTCTTGGAAAAGGGCTTCATTCATCCAAGCTCTTCGCCTTGGGGAGCTCCAGTACTTTTCGTGAAAAAGAAAGACGGTACGTTCAGGATGTGTATCGACTACCGTGAACTCAACAAGGTAACGGTGAAGAACCGTTATCCTCTTCCGCGCATCGACGACTTATTCGACCAGTTGCAAGGGTCGTGCTACTATTCCAAGATAGACTTGAGGTCAGGGTATCATCAGCTGAGAGTCCGGGATGAGGACGTCTCCAAGACAGCCTTCAGAACTCGTTACGGCCACTACGAGTTTCTTGTCATGCCGTTCGGATTAACGAACGCGCCTGCCGTATTTATGGATCTTATGAACAGGGTGTGCAAACCCTATCTTGACAAGTTCGTCATAGTATTCATCGACGACATTCTGATCTACTCCAAGAGTCAGGAGGAATACGAGCAGCATCTACGCCTTATTTTGGAACTCCTTCGGAAGGAACAGCTGTACGCTAAGTTTTCGAAATGCGACTTCTGGCTTCGTGAAGTCCACTTCTTAGGCCATGTGGTGAACAGGGATGGGATCCATGTTGATCCATCCAAAGTAGATTCGATCAGAAACTGGCCTGCACCGCGTACACCAACAGAAATACGCCAATTCTTGGGTTTGGCAGGTTATTATCGGCGGTTCATCAAAGACTTTTCAAAGATTGCTCAGCCACTTACACTACTGACACAGAAGGGTGTCACCTACCGTTGGGGCAACACGCAGGAAACTGCTTTTCAGTATCTAAAGGATAGGCTTTGCAGCGCACCTATTCTTTCATTGCCAGAGGGCACAGATGACTTCGTAGTATATTGTGACGCATCAATACAGGGTCTGGGTTGCGTATTGATGCAGCGGGATAAAGTTATTGCCTACGCCTCTCGTCAACTCAAGGTTCATGAACGGAACTACACGACGCACGACTTAGAGCTGGGAGCTGTTGTTTTCGCGCTTAAGATATGGCGACACTACCTGTACGGTACCAGGTGCACGATTTACACCGATCACAGGAGTCTCGAGCATATCCTTAAGCAGAAGGATTTGAACATGCGTCAACGGCGATGGGTTGAATTACTAAACGATTACGAATGCGCTATCAAGTACCATCCAGGCAAAGCCAATGTTGTGGCTGACGCCCTCAGTCGGAAAGACACTCTACCACGGCGCGTGCGAGCGCTACAACTTACGATTCAGTCTGGCCTTCCTGCACAAATACGAAATGCTCAGGTAGAAGCACTGAAACCAGAACACGTTAAGGCTGAAGCCTTACGCGGCTCACGACAGCAAATGGAACTAAAGGAAGACGGCGCCTACTATGTAACGGGGCGTATTTGGGTCCCACTTTATGGCGGTCTACGCGAACTTGTGATGGACGAAGCACACAAGTCTCGCTACTCGGTACATCCAGGGTCGGATAAAATGTACCACGACATCAGCACTACTTATTGGTGGCCTAGTATGAAGGCCCACATCGCTACGTACGTTGGAAAATGTTTGACCTGTGCAAGGGTCAAGGTTGAATATCAGAAACCAGCTGGCCTACTTCAGCAGCCTAAGATACCTCAGTGGAAATGGGAAGAAATTTCCATGAATTTTGTTACAGGCCTACCTAGATCCCAGCGTGGGAATGATACCATATGGGTGATCGTGGATCGACTCACCAAGTCTGCACACTTCCTACCTATAAAGGAAACGGATAAGTTCTCCACTCTCGCAGACGTCTATCTTAAGGAAGTTGTTTCGAGGAACGGGGTGCCCACGTCCATCATTTCGGATCGCGATGCACGATTCACGTCAGAACTATGGCAAGCGATGCATAAATCTTTCGGCTCACGATTAGACATGAGCACAGCATATCATCCTCAGACGGATGGGCAGTCTGAGAGAACGATCCAAACTCTAGAAGACATGCTTCGGGCATGCATCATCGATTTCGGCAACGGCTGGGAAAGGCATCTCCCTTTGGTGGAGTTCTCATACAATAACAGTTATCACACCAGCATTCAAGCCGCTCCATTCGAGGCATTGTACGGGCGTAAATGCCGGTCACCTCTCTGTTGGGCAGAGGTGGGGGATAGTCAGATTACGGGTCCAGAGATAGTAGTGGACGCCACAGAAAAGATTGCACAGATACGACAACGCATGGCGGCAGCACGCGACCGTCAGAAAGCCTACGCCGATAAGCGTAGAAAGCCTTTGGAATTTCAGGTCGGGGACCGGGTTTTATTAAAAGTTTCACCCTGGAAGGGTGTAGTTCGTTTTGGCAAACGGGGCAAACTAAATCCGCGGTACGTCGGACCGTTCGAAATCATTGAGAAGATAGGCAAAGTAGCCTACAAGTTGAACCTACCAGCTGAACTCGGGGCAGTTCACAATGTCTTTCATGTATCGAACCTAAAGAAGTGTCTATCAGATGAAAACCTCATCATTCCTTTTAAGGAACTCACGATCGACGAGCGGTTGCAGTTCGTCGAGGAACCAGTTGAAATCACGGACCGGGAGGTGAAGGTCCTCAAAAACAAGAGAATCCCTCTTGTTTGAGTTCGTTGGAACTCCAAACGTGGCCCAGAGTACACCTGGGAACGCGAAGACAGGATGACAGAAAAGTACCCCCAGTTATTCGAACCCAATGCAACCACTACTGAGGCTGAAGCTACTACTTCGGAATTTCGGGACGAAATTCCAGATCAACGGGGGGAGGATGTGACACCCCAGGAAAATCAGTGAACAATACAGTTTACCTAGCTTCCTCAGTGAGTGCATACCAAATTTCGGGACGAAATTTCCAATTAGTTGGGGATAATGTGACAACTCGAACTTTAGACTTACTTTGTGTAACGATACATGGTTATGAGAACGTTATTAATCGAATAATTATGTGATTATGTTATGTGCATTTTGTAATATGTGTGTGTTTTATGTGTGTATTAATTGAACCGCACATCATGACCCGAACCGCACAACACTACATTCGAGTGCACAAGCCCCTTTTGGGCCACACCTTGTTCACGGACCCATTAGGCAGCCGAGTGGGCTCGGCCCACTCCCCACTCGCAAACACAAAACCAAGAGCAGGGGTTTGATTCTATTGTTTTTGCAAAACACATAACACACACAACCCTAGGCTCTCTCTCTCGTTTTACTTGGAACCCGACGGCACAAGACCATCCGATCATCCTCTTGTTCGGATCACCCTTCTTTACTCGTAATCGGTTAGTGTTTTGTTTATGCTTTCGTGTTAAGAGATGTTATGATTTCATGTTTAGATTAAACCAATTAAAATTGCATGATAATGAACTAGGGCCGGTTCGATTATGTTGTTATGTTTGGTCCTCGGATTAATCGTTATGATGATAAATATAATCAGATTTGTAATTGTGGTTAACTTAGAATCGGATGTATTGATATAAAGAAATCGGCTGTTATGGGATAATGTGTTAATCGGCTCTATGTTTGTTAAAAAAATCGGATATGCTTATGTGTTTTTGGACAAGTGTTCTTGATTATGTGTTATTAGAGTTCATATGAATTGAGATGGAACTGCCCTGTTTAATCGATAATTTGGTTAATTGATTTGTGGAAACTGTTAATTGATTGTTAATCATGGAAACTGATAATGATAATTGATTTGCATAAAGGCGTGTAACTGTTGTGCATGAAATCAGGAAAGTTGTTGCAGATTGATAGACTTAGCATGGTTGCGAGTCCAATTGCGACTCGGAACCTCACATAGCAGCATGAGCCGAAACCGCGGTTGCGAGTCATGTTGCGACTCGTAACCGGACCGTGACAAGCCGAGATCACCATTGCGACTCGTAATCTCCCGTTGCGACTCGTAATCTCCTATTGCGACTCGAGATCGCTGGTTGCGACTCGAGGCCCGTTAGTTCGTACACTGGTTGGGCATACACTGTCACGAGCCCAACCAAATTGGGCCAAATAATTGGACTTATGACTGTATGTTATTGGACTGCTTATCTGTTTGGGCCGATATGTTATTTGGGTGAATGTTATTTGGGCCGGGTTATGTTGGGCCATGATTAGAACGCACAAGTTATGCTCTTGACTGCTAAGTGTTGCCATGTTCTATAAGTGCTCGAAACATGTTAACTTGTATGCTTTATACGTGCATTACGTGAAGTCAAAACCTGACTTGTATAAAAACCGTGATAGGACGTGGTTGACCAATTACTTGCTACCTGTACTCTTTGTGTATCTGCCGAGCAAACCAAGGTGAGTTCACACAGCCAAGGCATGGGATTCCCGGGTTAGGAATTGGGTTGGATATGTTGATATTGAAAGAGTTACCCGTGCTTACGCATTCACTAGACTATAGACCATCGTCCTCAGGATAGTCAGGACACGTTACGTAAAGCCTACGTAACCCCGTATTTGCCATTTGTCTCCCGGGTCGGGAGGACACGTTACGTAAAGCCTACGTAACCCAATACCTTCTACTGTCTTCCGGGTCGGAAGGACACGCTGCGTAAAGCCTACGTAGCCCCCCACGCGTACCACTGTCCTCGGGGAAGGGCACGTCACGTAAAGCCTACGTGACCCAGTACGTATTCCTGTTCTCGGTTTAAGAAGAACACATGGTTGGAAGTTAGTCTAGTAAGTACCACTGATGAGAAGCCCTCATTAGTAAGGATAAACGTGGGAAGCCCCCACCGGTAATATAAACACAAGGTTTGGGAAGCCCCCACCCATAGTACATACTAGTATGGGAAGCCCCCACTAGCTAAACTTACGCACTATGTTATAAACTTACTTTCTGTGAACTCGCTCAACTAGTTTGTTATAAACTAGTTTCTGTGACCTGTACTCTTTGTGTATCTGCCGAGCAAACCAAGGTGAGTTCACACAGCCAAGGCATGGGATTCCCGGGTTGGGAATTGGGTTGGATATGTTGATATTGAAAGAGTTACCCGTACTTACGCATTCACTAGACTATAGACCATCGTCCTCAGGATAGTCAGGACACGTTACGTAAAGCCTACGTAACCCCGTATTTGCCATTTGTCTCCCGGGTCGGGAGGACACGTTACGTAAAGCCTACGTAACCCAATACCTTCTACTGTCTTCCGGGTCGGAAGGACACGCTGCGTAAAGCCTACGTAGCCCCCCACGCGTACCACTGTCCTCGGGGAAGGGCACGTCACGTAAAGCCTACGTGACCCAGTACGTATTCCTGTTCTCGGTTTAAGAAGAACACATGGTTGGAAGTTAGTCTAGTAAGTACCACTGATGAGAAGCCCTCATTAGTAAGGATAAACGTGGGAAGCCCCCACCGGTAATATAAACACAAGGTTTGGGAAGCCCCCACCCATAGTACATACTAGTATGGGAAGCCCCCACTAGCTAAACTTACGCACTATGTTATAAACTTACTTTCTGTGAACTCGCTCAACTAGTTTGTTGATTATTTGCTGCATGCCTTGCAGGACCTTAGGTACATAATGGAGCTTGCACAGGGAGGAGCGGGTCGTTGTGGGATACGGATCATGAACGATATTTGAACTTATAAGTATTTCGAGATTTCATTACTATGCTTCCGCTACTTAAACAATGTTTGGTTTTGAAACATCAATCATGTCATGATGAATTACATTAATTACTTTTATTATTATTAAATGCTACGTTTGATATGATTGATGGCTTGATCCTGGTCATGTCACGCCTCCAAGCGGTGGTACTCCGCGTGTGGGATTTTGAGGGTGTGACATCCATGGCTCCCCGGGGCACTAAAATCGCTGAGGTGGCGTTAAGCCACACCCCCTGGCCTAAATATCCCTTGTGGCCCGTTTTTACTTATAATGACATATTATATCTTGTTATGAACAATTATGACATGTCTTTTGGAATTTGACACATTAGGTAAGCCATGGCTAAATAAAGCCAAGTCAAGGTTAACATTGGTGAAATATGGACATAAATGGTCCATTAATACTCCCTATGGCCCATTACACCTTATAATGACCCATTATGACATGGATGATGACATATGACACATTTGGTTACACAGCGGCGGATCTAGAAAATCCGCCAAGCCGTAACGTTTTATAAATAAGCCGTAACGAAATCGAAAAAACCTTAAATTTTTCCAAAATTTACACTAATTTTTCCAAATTTTTCCGCGCCAAGCCGTAGCGGGCGTTACCCCCCGGCATAAGGTAGCTCCGCCCCTATGGTTACATGTAGTTAAACATAGTAGATGTAGGTTAATAAGGCATTACAACCCACCCTCTCCCTTCTTCCCTCAACCCCTTTTTCCTACTTCAACCTTTTTCTTTGATACTCACTGTTGCACCATGAATAGGTGTTCAACTTTTTGTGATTCTTTAGTAGCCCACAGTAGTTTCATTGAACATAGTTTTCGGTGACATCGTATTTTTTGAACTCCCATGTGAGCCCACAATACCTCGACAAAACTCCATGCCATCTGTTTTCTTGTTTGATTTTGGTTCAGACACGCAACCCACACATCACAAAAGTTAGGGAACTGTCCTATCTTGACACTTGAACTATTATAGGAACTTGATTTACGTTGAATATGAATTCTAGCGGGGGTAGTAGCGATTACAAACTCCTACCCCTTACACAAAAGTAAGGATTTACGTTAGTGCTAGAACACAAACATGTTTCAAAATTATAACTCTGTAACTCAAACATACAACTTCTGAACTTGCATCCCGAATTGGTGACCAGGGCTAAACCACATCGGTTATTTGTGTATATAGTTTTTTAATGTATAACCAATATGAATGGTTGTCACATTATTAGGGTTGCTCACGAGCTGAGCCATAGTCAGCTCGGGCTTTAAAACAAAAGTGACAACTCGACTCTAATTAGTTTAGCTCAGTTACCACGCTTTGATCAAATTCAAATAATTTACTTGAGTTTTCCACTTATACCGAGAGAAGATAAATTTTGCGTATCATGAAAAGGGTGATGGGGGACTAGCTAGTATATATAGGGAGAAATGAAGCTTATTGTTTTACGAAGGTGCGATGTGAGATAGCAAGTAAATGAAAATGAGTTTTTGCCAACTACTCTAAGAGAATGTTGGTGTTGTATCACTAGATAAATTTTTAAATATGCTACTTAGGGTGAAGGGGGCATCCCCTAATGAGGTGAGGGGAAACTTATTGTAACCCAATCATACATTGCCATGTCATTTCCCCTCTATAACTTCCCTCTTGTCAAAAAACGTACGGGGTGCACCCCTCTTAGGGGAATTGTTTTTTTATTCAAAAAAAAAAAAAAGTTTTCATTGGTTGAAAAAAAGGGTGGCCCACCTTCTCTCTCCTTCCTTCTTCGGTGCCTCCTCCCCGAAATTGGTCCCCGATTTGGCTCCCCGCCTAGATGGCGGCACCGCCCCGCTTGGCAAAATTGGTCCCCGCACGGGGTCACCGAGGGTGCCCCGCTCCCCCTTAGACGCACTATACGAGCCAATGAGTGAGCTCACATAGGCTCGAAATTTGTAAGAGCCAACTCAGATGGGCTTTGATATATCTTTGAGCCTTTTTTTTATCAAGTTATTTTTTTGAGCTATTTTCAAGCAAGTTTTTAACAAACTTTGAGTAGCCTGTTATCTACTAAACCCTGTAGAGAAATTGTAATCTCAAAATAAATACCATAATGTATCGCCTAACAAATTTAGCAAAATAAACGTAGTGGATAACAGAAATTGTAAATGTTAGATATGGTTTGGTAGAATTGGGCCACTGGCCTCACACCCACCCAAGTTAAGTCGTAACCGTAATTAAAGTCCACTTTTTTCACATGCTAACTCGGTCCAAAGATATTCAAAATGACAAATAAAACAAACGATAGTCTCTCTCACCCAATGCTATTGTTATCAATTTTTAGAAATATTTATTTTTGATGTCCCTTCTTTGGCTTCCCCAAAAGTTATATATATCTAACCCTATTTTGTCATGTTTGAGTCTTTTATGCTACACACCTATCATTCTTTTAACGGCTTAAATTACATCAAATTCGTCTTCGACGGGACTCGACCTCTTGACCTCAAGGGAAACAACACCTTAACTGCAATGACTACACATCTATCCAATGCACCTTTTAAAAGTTTACTAGACATCATTAAGTGTTGGATCTGAGTTTGTTTTTTATTGTATTTTATGTTTGTAAATAAGATGAAAATGGACGAGTGTGCAGCGGAAATTATAATGAACACAAACTTTGCATACAATCAAACGAGAGTAATACTTTTATCAAACATCTTTATACAATGAACCGAAAGATTAAATTTATTTCAAACACGATTACAATGATTGATGATTGATTGCAAACTCCCCCTCAGCCAGAGCTCAGTAGTTTGTTCGTGCAAAGAAGATGAATGAGGCAAAGAGCTAATAGAACAGTACAAAGTACTGAACTATTTATAGGCACTTGCAAACTACTGAGCATCTTAGCTGACGTCACCATGAAAGTGACATCTAACCTCCTAACAAACTCTAACCTCTGATCTATACAGACACTGCTTGTGTTAACTGCTGCTAATACATTCTATTACAAAACAGACTTTAGAACAGCTGCTGCAACCTTCTACTGTTGTGAACCCAGCAGCACTTGTCCGGATCAGCAGTGCTTGACTCAAGGCAGTAGATTGAATCAGCAGGACTTTAGACTTCCATCAGATCTTTAGTTGAGCAGCAGTTATGGGTCAGCAGTTTAGCAAGATCAGCAGATAGGAGGTCATCAGTAGTTGTAATAACTTTCAAGGGGAGAGATTTGTATATCAACATCTGCTTATTCAGGATCCACTGCTCTGATCCGGTTTTGGCTTTAATTATCTGTTCCTCTGATAGGGTTCAATCCCAACAATCACCCCCTGGAACAGATAATGCCAAAACCCTTCATTATTTGTGGACATTTTATTGCCTCATTAACAGCTCCCTTATCTGACCGTTAAATAGTAAATTCAAAGTCAAGGGCATCTGTATCTTCATCATCCCTGCCAAGTGGAAGATCAAGGAGATCCTGCAAATCTTTAAGACTCAGGCCAAGAGCTTGTTCCCTTGATATTTTCTCCACTTCTCCACCAGACCTGAGCAAAGTCAATACGCAGGTCTGTTTGTCAGTTTCCCACTTTTGTATTTTTGAGCCTGGTGGGTTTCTTGGGAGATGCTTATTTGCAGAAGTATTTGGTGAGGCTGGCCTGTTCATCACTGGCTGAGCAGTGGTAGCAGAGTTTTCCTGTTCAAGTTCTTCTTTTAACTTTCTTAACAAGCCTTCTTTTACAACAGCATTTCCAGTAAGAATTTCTTGAACAGTTTCAGCTCCTAACTGGCTTTGTTTCCTTCTTTTGTAGATGGCATTACCAGTTGGAGCAGTGGCTCTCCTGATTTGCAGCTTTGATGGTCTTTTTGAAACCTCTGCTTCAGGATAGTCAGGTTTTTGAGGAATTTTTGGATCTTTCTTTCTTAATTCCTCCAACCTTTTGTAGGTTGACCTGACCACATCTTCTTTCCATCTAGCAATTTGTCTTTTTGTACCAAAATCAGCAACAACAAGTTCTTCTTTCATTCTCTTCAGTTCCATTTGCTTATCAGGTACATTCTTTCTGAACTTTGCCCAATCATGAGGAGTGTGAGTGACTTTCCCTTTTATCATGTCTTGAATTCTTGCAGCTTTAACTTCAAGCTCAGGAACAGTCCACTCTTTGTACATGTGTCTCTCTCCTTTGTATCTTTTGTGAAACATAATGCTTTCAATGTAGTCTTTCTTCAAGGTTTCAGCTGCTCTTTCTGAAATTTGTTGACTGACATTCTTTGCAAAACGTTCTAAAGAACTAACTTGTGTGAGCAGATATTGATAGTATCTTGAAACTTCTTTGTCAGATTTCCCTTGTGTGTTTCTTCTCGAGATATCTTCTGCTTGCTTGGCCTTTATCTTCAAATATTCATCAATATTTTTGGGCCAGGGATATCCTTTGATTGAAGGCAAACTCCTTTTGGCAGGGTCATCCTTAGTATAAAAAGATTTTATTTCTTCTCTAACAGCTTCTAGTTCAAGAGGAAGTTGAACACCTGCAGGAGGTAAGGGCTTGTGCATTGGAACATAAGAGAGTGGGACTGGTTTTGGTATATTGACAAGAGCTAAAGGTTTTGAAGATGTTTGGGATGGTGTAGTGACATCATCTTTAGGAATTAGCCTTCTCCTCTTTATTTGAGGAGAGACTGATGATGTTTTGGATGGAAAGGTGGTTGTAGTGGCAGTGGTTTGTGATAGACTAACAGTTGTTGAAACAACTGGTGTTCCAACCACTGTTGTCTTTACAATAGAAGTTATAACAACTGCTGTCTTCTGCCTTTTGACAGGGGGTGATTTTGATTTTGGTGGTGATGGTTGTAAAGCAGTGGATGTAGTGTGTGTTGAGGTGGTGTGTGTTGAAGTGGGAGCAGATGTTGAAACTACTGAAGTACCAACAGCAGCTGATACAACAAGAGTTACAACAGCTGTTTTAGGTGGTGGTTTTTGAGCAGACTTTGAACGTCTGACTGGAATGGATTTGGGTAGCCTTACTCTTCTTGTAGGCTTCTTCTTTTCATCAATAAGATTTTCATCATCTCTTGACCCTGAAGTACCCTGATCCGGATAATCCACCCTGGCTTTCTTTTTGGCCTCTCTATCCCTTTTCACACATGCAAGTGCTTCTGCAAGTGCATTTGTGGTCACATCAATTTTCTTACTCCCATCTGGCAAAGGAATCTGTATTTGAATTTTCTGGTGCAAGGTAGAGACCATTTGTTATTCCTTTCCTTCTCCACTCCTGAATTTTCTCCCCCTTTTTGGCATTATCTTCGGGGAGTTGATCAATGAAGAACACTGGTGGAGGAGCAGTGCTAGAGGTGTGCAGGATCTGAGTTTTGAGAGCCTTTAGATCAGCCTGAGTGTCTTTGAACCTAGACTCCATAGCATTTCTCAGCTCTTGAACATGTTTTTCATGTTGCTGATCTGCTACTTGTGCTTGATGATGGAGAAAAGGTTGAAAGAGATTCCACAGCTCATTTGTAGCAGGTGCCTGTTGGAGAGCAGGTGCTTGAGGTGGAACAGCAGTGGATTGTACCTTTTGTACTTGTAACAACTGTTGGAGCATATCTTTGAGCTCTGCAACAGAGTTATCAAGTTTTTCAACACGAGCCGTCAATTTCTGGTACTTTAAATCATCACCCAATTTAATGGGATCATCTGATTTCCCACTAACAGTGGTTTTATCAGTGGTTGACGTAGGGAGTTTACTCCAAACATTAACCACTGATGCCCCTTTTTCTTGGTACTGGGGTCTTCTTCCTTCAACACTTGACAACCTTTTGATGTTGCCAGTAGGATAGATAAATCCACTGGTGGTTGGCAGAGGTGCTATAAAAGGAATTGCCTCCAAGGACGTCTTATTGATGTAACCACTGTCCAACTGTAAACCAGTGGGTTCAACAGTTGTAGTGGCTGCTTCACTTGGAATACCACAAAGAGTTACTTGTAACTCAATGGGTGTAACCTCCTCAGGTTGTGTTGGTGGGTTAGCAATGAATGATACAGCAGGCTCAGTCATTTGTTGAGGCATATTCTCATTGACAGGTGATTGAGAAGGACTGAGTAATGCCTGGTTCAAATCAATGGCATCCAACAATAGTTGTGTTTTTGGTGGAATGGGAAACTGGATTTTTTTATGATATTTTCTGCTGCCTGGCTATCCAACATGAGTGGTGTCTTTAAGGCAGTGATACCAAAATCCAGTAACTGATTTTGAAGCCACAGGAGTTGGGCTGTACAGCTTGCAGCAGCAATGTATTCAGCCTCAGCAGTGGATGTTGAAACTGCTGCTTGCTTTTTGCTTTGCCAAGAAACTAAGCAATCACCTAGAAACTGGCACCCTCCTGAAGTGGACTTCCTTGTGGTATGACATCCAGCAAAGTCACTGTCTGAAAAACCTGAAAGCTTGATATTCCCATTAGCTGGATACCAGATACCAAGTGTGGGAGCACCTTTTATGTATCTGAGAATCCTTTTTACAGCAATGAGATTTGATTTTCTGGGAGCTGATTGACTTCTTGCACAGACACATGTTGCAAACATGATGTCTGGTCTAGATGCAGTTAGGTACAATAAAGACCCAATCATGCTTCTATAAAGTGTTTGGTCAATCAGCTCATCCTTTTCATCAGACATGACCAGCTTATTTGTGGCCATGGGTGTGCTGCATGGTTTACAATCATTCATATCAAATTTGGTTAAAAGTTCTTTAGCATATTTGCTTTGATGAATGAAGGTTCCATTTTGCAATTGCTGTACTTGGAGACCAAGAAAGCATTGCAGCTCACCCATTGCACTCATTTCAAACTCAGCTGTCATGAGTTCTCTAAACTCTTCACACATTTTGGTACATGTGCTTCCAAAAATAATGTCATCCACATAAATTTGGACAATCATTAAATCTTTCCCTCTCCATTTAAGAAACAGTGTTTTATCAATGGTACCTCTTTTGAAACCATTTGAGAGTAGAAAGTTGGAAAGAGTTTCTTACCAGGCCCTAGGTGCTTGTTTCAGGCCATACAAGGCTTTGTTTAGCCTGTAGACATGATCAGGATAAAATGGATCCTCAAAGCCTGGAGGTTGACATACATACACCTCTTCTTGCAAAGTACCATAGAGGAAAGCACTTTTGATATCCATCTGAAACACCTTCATGTTGTGGTTGACAGCAAAGGCCAGGAACAGTCTGATAGCTTCCAATCTTGCAACAGGGGCGAATGTTTCATCATAATCAATCCCCTCTTCCTGTCTGTAACCTTGAACCACAAGCCTGGCTTTGTTCTTGACAACAATGTCCCTTTCATCTGTTTTGTTCTTAAAGACCCACTTTGTGCCAATGGGACTAACCTCTTTTGGCAGTGGTACAAGCTCCCATACTTGTTGTATTTTAAACTGTTGGAGCTCCTCTTGCATGGCTTCTACCCAGCTGCTGTCTTTTAGTGCCTCTTGGTACTTGACTGGCTGATGGAGTGATAGAAAGCCAGCAAAAAGACAAATGTTTTGGGTTTGGCTTCTTGTGAGCACCCCTTCATTGATGTTGCCACTGATTTGATCAGGTGGATGAGATCTCAAGAAGATTAAATCTCCTTGGTATGGTATGATGGCATTTGTTGGTGAAGGCTGCAAATGTGTATCATCTGAGCTAACCACTGCTGGTGACTTTGATGACCCAGCAGTGGCGTCAAAAGGTGGTGGAATGGGTGGTAATGAAGTGGACCACTGCTGACTTTTATCCACTGTTTGAGGACTGTTGTCAGCAGTGTTTGAGGATGTGGAAGCAGTGGTAGATGGGCTACTTTGGTCAACAACTGTTGAGTTAGCAGTGGTTGAGCTTTGGCAGCTGTTTTGAACAACTGGTGCTTTTCCCTTTGTGGCAGACCTTTGAGGGATGATGATTTCATACCCATAGTCTGGTGATGTATCCTCTAATGGACCTGCACTGTTAGTCTTGATAGCAGTATTTTCAAAAGTGAATTTTTCAAGATCAAACAGATCAGCAGGATTTAGCTGGGATTTTCATTGATGAAAGTTCATTGAACTTTACATCCAAAGTCTCCTCCACTACCTTGGTCCGTGCATTGAACACTTTGTAGGCCTTGGCAGTGGTTGAGTATCCCAGAAAATAACCACAATCAATTTTGGCTGCAAATTTTGAAATGGAATCTTTTAAGTTCAAAATAAAGCATGGGCAGCCAAACACCTTGAAGTATGAGATCAGTGGTTTGATTTTATACAGAATTTCATAGGCAGTCTTTTTTTGCCTGGGGTTTATTAAAACTCTGTTCTGGACATAGCAAGCAGTGTTTACTGCCTCTGCCCAGAAAGTTAATGGCAAACCTGAATCTGCAAGCATAGTTCTGGCAGCCTCAATCAAAGTTCTGTTCTTTCTTTCAACAACCCCATTTTGCTCTGGTGTTCTAGGGATGCTGTACTACCTTACAATCCATTTCTTCACACAGAAGGCATCCAACTCCTTATTTTTAAATTCTTTGCCATTGTCACTCCTAAAGCTTTTTACTGGAAGATCAAATTGCTTTTCAACCTGTGTCACAAAGTCTTGCAAAATGCCTGCAGTTTCATCTTTAGAGTGCAAAAAGAAAGTCCATGTAAACCTAGAAAAGTCATCAACTATAACCAAACAATATCTTTTCTTTTTGAGGCTCATGACTTGAACTGGGTCAAACAAATCCATGTGTAGCATTTGCAAACACTGGGTTGTTTTGGACTCTTCAATGGACTTGTAAGAACTTTTATGTTGTTTTCCTTTTAAACAGGAAATGCAATGTTCAGGACATGAAAACAATTTTTGTGGTAGGCCTCTCCCCAAACCATTTTTTGAAATTTCTGTTATTGTCTTAAGATTTGTGTGCCCCAGTCTTCTGTGCCAAAGTTCTGTCTCTTTGTTAGAGGCAGTTGAGAACAGACATGCATCAGCTCTGGGACACTCTTTAGACATGTCAACAACATAAACATTGCCACTTCTTTGAGCATTAAGTTTAGTTTGACCATTTTTTATTATTGCTTCAATCTTTTTGACCATTTCTGGTCCAACAATCCTACAACAGTCTTTTGTGAAGAATGACCCAAACCCTTTGTCACTCATTTGAGATACACTCAGAAGGTTGAATTTCAGATTGTCTATTAGATTGACATTTTCAAATTTTACATTACCAGATTGCACTGTTCCAGACCCCAGAACTTTCCCTTTACTATTATTTCCAAAGGATATATCACCCCCTCCATGGATTTTAAAGTCTTTGAGGAGGGCTTTACATCCTGTCATGTGCCTGGAGCCTCCACTATCTACATACCAAAGGCTATCAAAGCATGCAGAAGCTCCCTGCACATGAAGTAAAAGGATTAGTTCATTAAGGACTCCAAAGCCAACAGGGCTTTGGATGGAGTCTCAACAGTGTCTGGTATGGATGCAGTGTGATGGACAGTGGTTAAGTCAGGGGTTTGGACAGTTTTAGTACTGTTTCTTGCTAACCACTGTTGAGGGTCTTGCCCAATCACCTGCTGGTACCCAAAAGGATGCCTATTCACTCTGGGTTTAGAGGGCTTTTTGTAGACCTCATAAACGTGTGGAATCCTTTGGTAAGACTGTTTTTCCTTGCCTTTTCTGAACTGATTGGCAGGAAGTGCATCAGTAACCTGAACATCTCTTTTGACAGATGTTTGGTTCAGCTGTTTTGTGACAGCTGTTTGAACTGGCACAAATAGTGGTTGTTTCTTTGTGAATTTGACAGATGGTGATGCTGATGGACTCAAGGATGTTTTAGCAAGGTACTCATTCTTTTTTATATCAAAGTTTTAGAGATACACACATGCTTGAGTTTTGTGGTTTGTTTTACCACAAACAATGCAACTTTCAGCTGAAACTATGACACTTGTTTTGTTTATATCATAAGCTTTTAAGTGGAAACAATCTTTTGTTAGATGGTTCCTTTTCTCACAGAATTCACAAAACAAGTTATCAATTTTTTCTTTCTTCTTTTTCTTTTCAGACTCCTTTGTAGCAGAGGCTTTAACCACTGCTGGGATGTCCTTGAGAGGTATAACTTTAGCTTTTGGAGCTTTAACACCATCAGTTGATGTAAAGTCCATTGGCTTGAAATTTTCAAGAATATCACACTCATCAGACCACTTTGGTTTAAATTGATGATTTTCAATCTCCTCAAAAACAGAGGGGCCCATTGGTCTGTCAAGTGTGATTTTGTTACCAAGTTTGTCAGTGATTTTCACTTCTTAGACATTCTTGTTTGTGGGGATGAACTCAGCAGTTACATCAGTGGTTGAAACAGATTTTTCAAAAGCAGTGTTTTCATCATCATGTTTTCTATAACCAACCCCAAATTTCACATTGCTTTTTATCTGTTTCTCAAGCATAACCTCATACCCTTTGCATGATTCCACCCATCTCTCACATGTGATCTGGGTGGATTCTAACTCCTTTTTGCAACCTTGGTATTTTTCTACCAAGGTTTGAAGTTGGGTTTTGGTTATGCTTTGCTCTTCTTTCATGCTGCAAATCTCTTTCTCTTTTTCAGCCAATTTGTTTTTAAGTTCTTTTAGAGACCTTTCAAATATGACTTCATCAGATAAGATTTTATCACGAAGGTTTTCATTCACCTCTTTGATGTTAGCAAAAGCAATAATGCAATTGTCAGAACACAGTTTTTCAAGAACTTGAGGTGATACCTTTGCAGCAACTATCATTGCACAATCACATTTAGGATTTTCCTCATCTTCAGCTCTCTCTTCTATCTCACCTGTCTTTTCTTCTTCGGACCATGGATCTGTCAGTGGTTCAATCAGGGTGCCTGAACTTTCTTCCAACAGTACTTCATTAGCCACAGCAGTAACCACTTCTTCAATCACCTCATCCACTGTTTCAGAGACCAGCTGTTCCTCTTCAGATTCAACACCCTCCTGTATTGACTCTAATGCCATCAAACAAAATTCATCATGAGAAGAAACATTAGAAGCATAGAGTGCAAAATTTGCATCACTGAGGTCTTCAGGCATACTGCTCCAGTCAACAAATTCTTGAGTAAAGAAACTTTGTTGATCTGGTTGTGTTGCTACTGGAGCAGTGGTTTGTGGTGCAGGTTGCACTTGTGCCTGGGGAGCAGGGGTTTGAACATATTGGATCTGTGGAGCAGCTATTTGGACATAATGCACTGGCACAGGAGCAACAACATAGTGAGCAGTGTTCACATGTGCTGCTGGGGCATATTGGGCATAGTGCACAGTGTTTTGATTTTGAGGTCTAGGATTTGAACTAGGGTGAGTGATTATGGGACCAGTTGTTTGACTCCTACACTCTCTAGCAAAATGTCCTAACCTGTTACACTTATAACACTTGATTTTCGATTTATCCAACCCAACCCTTAGATTCCCATGCAACCCTGGGAACTTTCGCCCTGTTCTTTTATAAAACTTGCTAGTTCTAACACTTAGCAAGGCCAGTTGGTGTAGGATGTCCATTTCCTCTAGATCAGTGGGGTCGAAATGCTGGAGATCATTGAGTTCAAAGCTTAAATTGTCTGACATCTGGTTTTCATTTGCAGTGAATGCATAACCTGTAGAGTGAGGATCATGGTTGTTAAAATTTGCACCAGCAGTTATGTCAATGAAGTGATCATAACCCTGATCCTTACCACTACCACCAGACTCTTCTTGACCCAGAAGAGCAGTGTTACCGAATGAATAATCATCAACGGTTTTCCCTGACTCTTGTAACTTCCTTTTCTGGTTCAACTCCCTTTCGTAGGTCAGGAGTCGACCATGAAGTTGGGTCAAGGTCAGATCCTTGAACTCAGGTGAATTTCGGGGGACAAAAGCTATGGTGTCCCATTTTTCTGGCAGTGACCTGAGGAACCTGCTATTTTGAGTTGAGTTTGTAAAAGTGGTTTTAACAAGCCTCAGTTCACTGATGAGACAACTGAAACGCTCAAATTGTTGCGTCAGTGATTCTCCTTTAACATGACAAAATGTTTCATACTGTTGGTTCAGGATTTCCCTATTGTTTTCGATGACTTCTTCGGTACCCCCAAACTGTTCCTTAAGCGCGTCCCACAACTCTTTGGCATTGTCACAATGTAACAATCCAGCATATATTTCGTTGGGCAGCGCTGATGCTATGATACTAAACGCTTTAGCATCTAGTTCAAATTTTTGATAATCTGTTTCAGTATAATTTTCAACAGGTTTTGGAACTTGTTTTTTAGCATCTTCAGCGCTTGGCACTGTAGGAACATGAGGACCAAAGATGACAGACTTCCAACAACCTGTGCTTTCTTGAGCGAGGATGTGACCCATCCTCCTCTGCCAGATGTTGTACTCATTTCTTTTTAGCATAGGTGGTTTAAAAAGCGAACCAATGTTGTTTTTATCGTCCTGAGATTGTGACGTCATTCTTGTTGTTTTACAGGTACTGAGAAATCAACTTTAATGGTGATTAATCCTTACTCTGTTTTTCAACGACGAACAAACGATCAGTATCAACTGTTTTGAGCTGAACTATTTACGTCAAAATGATTGTTAAATCAAATTTGACTGTTCTAGCTCTGATACCAATTGTTGGATCTGAGTTTGTTTTTTATTGTATTTTATGTTTGTAAATAAGATGAAAATGGACGAGTGTGCAGCGGAAATTATAATGAACACAAACTTTGCATACAATCAAACGAGAGTAATACTTTTATCAAACATCTTTACACAATGAACCGAAAGATTGAATTTATTTCAAACACGATTACAATGATTGATGATTGATTGCAAACTCCCCCTCAGCCAGAGCTCAGTAGTTTGTTCGTGCAAAGAAGACGAATGAGGCAAAGAGCTAATAGAACAGTACAAAGTACTGAACTATTTATAGGCACTTGCAAACTACTGAGCATCTTAGCTGACGTCACCATGAAAGTGACATCTAACCTCCTAACAAACTCTAGCCTATGATCTATACAAACACTGCTTGTGTTAACTACTACTAATACATTCTATTACAAAACAGACTTTAGAACAGCTGTTGCAACCTTCTACTGCTGTGAACCCAGCAGCACTTGTCCGGATCAGCAGTGCTTGACTCATGGCAGTAGATTGAATCAGCAGGACTTTAGTCTTCCATCAGAACTTTAGTTGAGCAGCAGTTATGGGTCAGCAGTTTAGCAAGATCAGCAGATAGGAGGTCATCAGTAGTTGTAATCACTTTTAAGGGGAGAGATTTGTATATCAACATCTGCTTATTCAGGATCCACTGCTCTGATCCGGTTTTGGCTTTAATTATCTGTTCCTCTGATAGGGTTCAATCCCAACATTAAGTCTATACAAGGATCGAACGTAACAAAGATAGCTAATAATTTTGAGAGTAATCACCTTCTCTATCTTTAGCTCTTATTGTTTGATTATCATTTCTGATCATTACAAGAGTTACAACTCAACCATGGAGGTGAATCTGTACAAGTAACACGTCATAGCCTTGTGTAGGGAGAGGGTAGTGACGGATCCAAAAAATGTCGGGGGTCGGATATATATAGTGTCGATTGTTTATCGCTAAATGATAACTTTTTCACTTCAAGTAAGGTTACATAATAAAATGATAAAACAGAAATTTCAGAGTCAGGCCCCGCCAAAAGTGAATTATAAATATATACTAAAACATAACTTTTTAGCTACGGTAAATTTTGTGTTTTCCTTTTTTTACTTTTTCAAGTTTTAAATTCACCCCTTACACTATTAATTTTATACGCCTTTAACCCATTAGTTATATTTTCTCTTGTAACTTTCGTTGTTTAGTTTCTTTTTACAAAAACTAGATACATGATATATATATTTTTTTGAAAACTGATTGAAAAACACGTGTCGACTGCGGATTTATCACAACCTTAATTTTTAACTTTTCTCTTTTGGTTTCTATATCGAGTGTCGGCACCGTATCAATACCGTAATGAACTGAACAAATACCGACTGCATTCTCGCCATTAACGTTATTTTTACCACTACATCTAAATTTCCATTTACAATTTATTAAAAAATCGTTTCGCCCCCACCGTGGAGCACAGATGTAACCCGTTAGTTTAGCGTAATTTAGGTCGTTCAAAAAACAAAAATGTCAGCCCAACAATTTTCAAGCCCAAGCTTCAAAGTCGAAAAATCGAAACTGAACCCATCGTGAAAACCTAAAACCAAATGATTTTTAAAATTCCAAAAACCAAATTTTAGATTTTGATTCACTTTGAACCCAAAACCAACCCATACACCCCTACAACTAGCAACAATAGATTTCTCGGTACAATGGCCAATGAGTTTTTAGTTTGGAAAGTAGACTTGTGGGTGGGGCCGATTAAAAAAATTTATGCTCTCTTATTTTTTATTAGGTAACTCTTTAATTGTTAAAAACTAGTGTTTAAATTCCTGCGTTGTTCTCTTAATTTTTATTAGCGTAATTCTTTAGTGGAAAGTTTAAATGAGAAGAAATTTTTAGTAAGAAGAAAAAAAAAGAATTTTTAACCAATAAGAATGCTTTATTTTGCTTCATTTAATATTTGTATTTAACGAGTTGTCGTAAACCCGCGCGTTGCGGCGGGTTGTTTACTATAATTTCTCTTTTCCTAACCACAAACCAATAAGTCTCTAGAGGTGGCAAAAACTCATTTTATCCATGTAAAAATCAAATGAAAACGACAATAGATTCTTTTTAATTATCTTTTATTTATGCATTGTATTGATGAAAAAATATATGTATTACCTGATTTTCAACACATAATGATATGATTATGTTTATGATTAACATGAAGAAACTGAACCTTCAACTTTGCAAAAATTGAACTGGTTTCTTCCTTCTTAGTCATCAATGTTGTTAATGATTATAAACTTATCATCATTTGAGATATTTCATAATACATTATCCCGATATTGTAAGCTTAAAGTCGTATAAAAACAACATAGGTCGATAAATCCTTATTATTCCTTACACAAAATGTCTATGGTTGATGCCATATTGGAGCAATGGATCCATCGTCGAGTGTACTAAACAAATATCAAAAATCATGTTGAGCCAAGAAGTATGGTAGACACCATTGTGTAGTGTGTATCTAGTGTTAAGGATGCACGATCAAATAACATAAAAATAAACTTCACAATCGAGAGGAGAACCGACCATGATTTCTTTATTTCAGTTCCAATAACATGTGCACAAAGGACATTAGGCATGTCCTTTGTAATGCAATGGTCGTACCTAGTAAACATCAGTGTTCAAATTTACATTCTATTCATCTCTTTTTGTACACAATAAGGCAGAATCACAGGTAGAAAAAGTAATCAACTTAGAGTGACACTTTTGATTCTTAGAAAAACTGAAGACTTGTCAAAGGAATGAGACATGTGAACTGGGATGAACTAATGGAATAAATCTACCCTCCAAACCCATGAAAGAACATTATCAGATCTGCATAATATCGATGTCTACCAACTAATTTCATACACATCAAATTTTTGATGTTTGATAGGTCCCTTGAAACAAAATTGGGCAATATAACTAAAACAGTCCTATATCCCATTCTACGAAACAAATACTGGCCAATAATCACTCTTCATAAATATTCATTTCGATTTGTCGTCGAAACCAAAAATATCAAACGAAGACTATCGACAGAGGGGTTGATAAATTTTGATGAAAAACGATTGATCGGAAATTTATATTTTTGAATTAAAACAGGGGTATATGAATTTTGTTTCTGAAAACCATAGAATTAATTAACAAATGGATACGTGATTGAACAAATAATATTATAAGCCGCACGGTTAGAATTCATTTTCTAAAGACAGTTGTAACTTTGTTCTTGATTTCTTATGAAACCGTAAAACAGAATCTATCAGGGTAATGATACAAAAACGATTGATTAGGGATTATATTTTCTTGACCCTTTCGAATATTTTTCCCATTCATATCTTATACAACAAATGAACAAGGAATTAAACTATGTGGGGAGGAGGCATGAAGGGGTAAATAAAGAATTGTTGGGGTGGAAAAGGGAAGAAAAGAAAAGCAGCGTAAAAGTGTGAACGGGGGAATAGAACCGGTGTCTCTTGTTTACTGAAGAGACGCGACCACCACCACAACCAATTGGATAACTATTAATCTATTGCCATTAAAGTAAATTTGAATAGACGTTAAGTTAAAGGGTACGTTAGTTTATGCAAGGGGTATATATTTAAAAGTTGTGACTTTTTATAAGGGGTACGACATATTTAGAAGTATTTGAAGGGTTATGACTTTTGTAAGGGTGTGATATATTTAAAAGAAGTTTGAAGGGTTGCAAGATTTTGAAAAGGTATGACTTTTTGTAAGGGTTGTTATATATTTAAAAACAGTATGATAAACATTCATCCAAACCATTGTGTCTTTATCTAAATCATTGTGTCTCAAGTTACTTTATCTAAAAACAGTATAATATTATTGTAAGGGTATATTGGTAAACTTAAATAGATGATTAATTAGTAGTCTTTCTTTTTAATTAACTACATTATATTTGTAACTTATTTTCAAAAAAAATATACATATTTAAAATATAATAATTTAGAATGCAGGATAAGTTACGAGATATGTAGGATAAATTACGAATTGTGTATAAAATATTTCGATATGTGTAGGATACATTCAATATATGTAGGATAAATTTCGAAATGTGTAGAATAAATTTTGATGTGTGTAGGGAAAAAAATTTATTGTGGAGGATAATAGTCTTTATGACTAATTAATTAGTCATAGTTAATAATAAATAAGATGGAAAAAAGTATTTAATGTTTTACAATTTAACTCTTTGTTCTTTTTTTCTTAATTAATTTTTTTTTCTAAAATGAATCTCTCATAATTCTTTAATTATTATATATATATACAATTGATTTTTAGCTACAGTACTAAGAAGACCTTCAATTGAAACTCATTTACAAATATGCCATTTCTTTGCTTTTTATCATCATCATCAGAATGATTTGTGTTTATTGATTTTTTTTTACTTTTGTTATTCAATTGAAACTCATTTACAAATATGCAATTTCTTTACTTTTCATCATCATGAGAATCGTTTGTGTTTATTGATTTTTTTTACTTTAGCTATTTTTGTAAGTGAATTATATTTTCAGTCTCGTATATTTTACTTTTAGCCCCTTTAAGTTTTGTCTTTTATTTTGGGTGCTTAAGTTAAAGCTTTTTTTTGTATAAATCCAAGTTTGTCTACGATTTACACCAAGCCGTTGTATAAGTTCAAATTTGGCTTTGTCTAAGTGTTACATCACGTGTCAATATAAATTCGCAATTTTTTCCCGGCTTTGATCGTCATTTAGTTACTACTAAGCACGACTTTGCGACCCCCGCACCTGCAACGCGGGGGTTAAACACTAGTTGTTAACAATTAGTGTTTAAACCCCCGTAACAGCGTTGCGGGGGTGGGGTTCGTACGACTTGCTGAGATTGGCTGAAGATGTGGCTGGTTGAAAGAACCTGTGGTAGGGCCGGATTCGAGATTGGCGGCCTCCCAAACAAACTAATAACAAAACTGTAAATAAATAAACTTTGCTGCAATTATTGTTTTCTTCAAATGCAGACATACAATATAAATAGAGGAAAGTCATGCGATATCCTAATTAGTGGGAACTACTCCTAGAAAATGTAAACGTGGGTATGCATAATGCTTCTACATGCATGCATGCATGAAACAAGGGAAAAGTGCAGTTGGAAAGAAAACATGCAATCTTCTAACGGGTCTTCATGGATCGGGTTACGGCGGTTGGGTCGTATCAACCTGCTACTTGAGATGGGGGTTCGGCTTGACTTTGAAGCCTTTTTTACTGCAAGTTGGCTGGTTACCTTGAATATTAAAGATAACGGGTCATATTTTGGATTAATGCACCTACCTCAACAAATAGATGTATATATTAATTAACACATAAATACATGATAATAACTGTGTAAATTTAATTAGATTAAGACAAAAGGAAAACATGATTATCGTCTTTAAAGTGTATTGCTGCTAACAATCTACGTGTTTTTGACCATTACCAGGCTTTGCAGCTCTGATTACTTTGATATTTCCCCGTTTCAATATGCATCTAAATGGGTTATCGCAACATCTACAATTTAGTATCCACTGTCTCGTACAATATAGTAAACACAATCATTGATATTACCCACTACCTTGACACCTATTCAGATATAAAAATAAACATGATTAAATTAACCCGAACTCCAGTTTGACCCGTTCATCCAAATATGAAGCTCCATTTCTCGTGCCCAATGACCGGGTTAAAATACCGTCAAGGTTAACCCTATATATGGTACAAGCTTTGAGTAGTCACTTCACAATTTATGGCTGAACATGGTGTAAATCGAATCCAAGGTTTAAAACATTAAAATATAAATAGAGGTTGTTCTCAACGCATCAACAGATAGAGTAGTTAGATATGGTTGAGGCCAATGTTTAGCATATATATATATATATATATATATATATATATAGAGAGAGAGAGAGAGAGAGAGATAGAGATAGAGAGTGTCAAATTATTCTTATACTAGAAAACTGTCTTACTTCCGACTAAGGTTTTTGTCGGAAAACTGTCGGAAAACGGTGTTTCCGACCAATTTCCGACGGAAAAACGTTTGTAGGAAAAAGCCTTGTAGGAAAATGTTTCCGACATGTTTCCGAGTATATTTTCTGACAAAGTTCCGACAGAACAAGAAGTGACAAAGTTCCGACATTTTTTCCGACCACAATTTTCCTACGGCTTTCTGACCACCATTTTCCTACTATTTTCCGACAACAAAGTTGCTACTGCTTTCCGACCACAATTTTCCTAGCGCTTTCCGACCATCGTGTTCCTACTATTTTCCGACTGCATTCTTCCTACTGTTTTCTGACAACAATCTTCCTACTATTTTCTGACTAGAATATCTAATTTCTCTTCCTATTATTTTCTGACAAAAACCTTTTAATTAAAAAAAATAAATAAAATAACTGGAAAAAATGCCACAGTTCAACCACAAAATACAATACGGTTTTCCAACTAAAAGTTCATCCAAACAATTGTCAAATTACAAGGTTCAACCACAAAAAATGCCACGGTTGTCAAATTATAAGTTCAACCGTAAAAGACGGCAAACAAAAACTAAACTACGGTAGAGAATTGCTAGGATTACCAAACTATTTCATCAACTCGACTATTTATCGTTGCATATCTTCTCTCATTTGTGTTGCATCTCTCCGACTCGGTTTTGCAACACTACAGTGTGGAATTGTTGTGCTCTTCGAATCAACTTTTCCACTTGGGATTGCAAGTTCCGCACCTAAATAATTGTTAACATACGTAAAATTAGTAAAAAACTATATATATACACTAATAGGAAACCCGCGCGATGCAACCCGTTTAACATAACACATTACTCCAATAAATATAATAGATAGGTAGATTAATTTGATGATATTTGTTCTCAAGAAGAGGATAAAGAATGCCATACTTGTTAAAGCTCCATGAACCAAATCCTCATCTGCCCTTTCAGAACCTCCTAGAACCTCTTGAAGAACAAAAACGATATAACTGCACCATGCACCATCTGCGGGGAAAAATCATTAGATTGAAGCCTAATCCTTTGACAATATCTTCCTTCAAATCCTAAAACACAAAAAAAATAATATACCAATATTACAAACTAGTTCTATACCTATCCGATGGACGGGTAGATTAATGGTATAATACCATAAGTTAATATTATTATTATTATTATTATTATCATTATTATTATTATTATTATTATTATTATTATTTGCATTTTATTAAAAAAAACATTATTTGTTTAAAAAAATAGTCAAAGTGTGTGAAATGATTCATTAGAAGGGTTCATATTTGTTGAAAATCAAAATCATTCCTAAGATCTTGCTGATTTTCAAAATCGAAATCACTAAAATCATGCTTTAGAATTCACATTTTTATTTTCATTATCTACATAGCTACACTATTTATGCTAGGATAATTGGAAATTTGGCATGGAACTGCATTGTTTTGTTATGAAATTATAAAAAGTTTCACACAAAATACATTGGAACTCCAGCATATAATTAATTGTATTAAAAATGACAGCCTATAACCTTATAGTCCAAGACAGTCCAAAACATCTGACCCACCCGTGAGGACTGACCCGCCTGACCCGTGAAACCCGGGACCGACTACTTCCTTTCGGTCTGGTTATTGTTTATGATACTTACAGTTTAACGGTTATGATTTCGGCTCAGTGCGGTCCAGTTCTGACCCGTTAATCACCCCTACCTGCGCGTAAGTCTTAGCTATTGTTTCAACCCTTCTCTAGACTACCGCCTCCACTGTGACACCTGTGTCACCACCACCATCAAACAAATACCAAGCCAATGAAATATTGTATTTCATACTTGGGATCTGTATAAATATGTGTATCTTTTGCACGTATCAATTCTTGTTCGATTTCGGGCTTTAAATCGCTTTCTGGAAGGTTATACGCGATCTGATGCGTAAATATAACCAGTTTAATGCAACAAACACTCCGGAACAGTGAAATAGGCTTAACATACCTTAAATAACCATTACATAACTTAGAAATAAGTTTTGGATGGTTTGGTATGCCGAAATCAAGTTTATTCGCTTTACAGGGACTAAATTCGACAAACTGCGAAAGTATTGCAATTTGTACTGTAACAGACCTTCCGGAACTTGATCATAAGTTAATTATGCCCTAAATATTCTTTACATAGCTTAGAAATAGGCTTTGAGGTGTTTGGTGCGCAAAAATAAACTTTATGCTTATTCAGGGACTAAAAGCGTCAAAAAGTGCATAAGTTTGCATTTTCGCGCATATTTTACGTTCTGAATACTTCCGGACTTCCAAAAATTTATGTAAGCATTAAAATATTTTATTTTAGTGTTTGCTATGATAAATTCCATTCGTCGCTTAATTTGGATCGTTTTTGCGTTCGTTACGACTCCCGTCGTAATTAAGCGAATAACGCAACCGTACGACCAAACGAACCGACATCCGTGATGTCTTTGAGCATATTTTAAGTCCCTATACTTTAATATCATTTTAGAGCCTTGAAATGAGGTTAAAGGGGTTTAAAAGTGCCAAAAAAAATCAAGTTTTACAAGTGTAGGGACCATTTTTGAAATTTCTGGCAGATTCAATGAACCTAGTCCATTTTGAAGTGTTAATGGTTTTCACCCATGGTTTTGCAAAACCATGGGATGGTATTCAATGAACATAGTCCACATTAGGGGCTCCCATGGTTTTTGAAAACCATGTGCCCACATGTAAGGTCTAGATCAAATCACGTTTTTCGACGAACGATCTTAACGGTTCAAGGAAATCTATAAATACCCCTCACCCATTTCATTTTTCCTCACATTTGAATCTGATTCTACACTCTCTAAGTGGAAGTATATGCTTCCTACCTGAGAGTGAATCGGGTTCGAATCTTGCGGGGACCTTCTGTAAGTATTCTTTCGCGTTTTTCATTCGTTTTAGCGTTAAAGTCAAACTGCGTTTGACTTTCTACATTAACCAGTTTATGGTCAATGCGAAGTTCGTTTGAACTTCTTAACGTGAGCATAATCACGATGGTTATAGTCCCTAGTAACTATACCTACTGATTACCACGTTATCTAGGCTCAGTGACGAGTCGTAGTTTCAGCCAAAATGCGTTTTCTCGCGTATTTTGTAACCAAACTACTCTAGGGTATTAAAACCGTTTGTTTTAATACCAAACCTGTTTTCTAACTTTACTAAACATGTTCTAGCATGTTTAGCTCGTCGCTTTTAGATTTGTGCTTGTTTAGGGTCGTAAAGGTAAGCGATCTAATCAATCGCTTATGCTTACGAACCCGACCCACTGGTCGATCTTTAGGATCCGACCAAACACATTAGGTGACCATAGTTGTATAGGGAATAACCTTCCGAGGTTATACCTTATGGTCACAACGTTTAGTTAGTTATATGATAGGTAGTTTATATGCCTTAGGTAAATTACCAAAATGCCCTTTTTACGCATAAATTCATTTTAAGTCTATGTAACAAAATTTTTGTCATATAAACTGATTTAACAACAATATTAAACATGTTAAGGCATATCTTGCTTGTCATAGGACTAGTTAGGCATTCCAAACGCGTTTTACGCAAACGACGCGTTAAAGTGGCGTAAGCTACCTAAACGGGTCGTAATGGGTCAAAAGCACTTAGGACAGGTTTCGTTTTAGTACGTAGGCTTTGTTAAACCATATTACATAAGTTCCCATACTTATTTGGTTTACAAACCCTTGTACTACCCGATCCTCCGATAGGTCCGTTTATTAATGTAGATACCTATATAGGTGCCGTTTGATTCCGTGATCTTCTAGCTTTGCTTGGTGGTTATCCTAAGACTTCTAAGCACCCTCAAGTGAGTACATAGACCCCTCTTTTACTGTTTTTCAAACATTTTGGGGTGAAACACATGTGCCTACTTGTTACTTTCATGATTTCATGCTTTTATATCATATACTTGCTATGTTCATTAGTACACTATTAGTACATGATTTCATTATGTTTTTGCTATGTATGCCCATTGTGTGCATACTTAGTAAATCGTTTTACATAACATTTCATGCTATGTATGCCCATTGTGTGCATACTTAGTACATCGTTTTACATAACATTTCATGCTATGTATGTTCATCATACTTAGTACATCGTTTTACAAGACATCTTATACTTGGTATCATGCTATGTATGTCCATCCGTCGCATACTTAGTACATTATTTGTGCATTCTTACCTATGGTTTGGTTGTTACATATTTCACTTGCCATACATAACATTTTGTTTACACAATACTTGATTGACATTTGACAACGGTTTAGACATGGGCAATTTACATTGGTGGTTTATGTGGGTAAGTGATTTGAGTAACGAGACGTGTGTAATGTGATACAAGCATGGTGGATACGCCGCTGGTACTTCCTATATATAAGTGCTTGTATTATATTACATGGCGTAGCGTTATTTAAATCATTCATTTGGATTTATACATTTTTACACAAATAACATATTTTTCACAAGACATTGTTTTACAAAACAGTTTGTTTTATACAAACTCATTTTTACTTGGTTATTCATTTAACCTTACATCATTCTTTTAACTATACATATCTATCATCGATTTTCAAACGTTTTATAAAAGCAAACACTTAAAGTGGATTCATGACAAGTTTTTGGTTAAACATTTTCTTAAACCTAAGTCATGGATCCTATTTTTCATAAAACCTATGTACTCGCCGGCACTTTTATGCTGACGTATTTTCACATGTGTTTCAGGTACAATAGTTGATGATATTTGATGATGATATTGATGCATGCTCACATAGGATTGGACGAGACCTTAGTGACATTAAAAGATGCAAGACTAGTTAATTTTTGTTATGTTTCTTTATTGTTAAGACATTGTAACTCATTTAATTCAATAAAACGAAATTTGTTTAATCCATGGTTGTGAAACAATGATTCTGTTACAACACTCCCCGACGTTTCTGCCACGTTTTATTGTTTTACGTGGTCGGGGTGTGACAGAAAAGTTGGTATCAGAGCCAATGGTTATAGAGAATTAGGTTATTAGTAATGCTTCGACCTAGACTACAACCTTCGTAGGACCCTAACGCGAGTTTACTTGCGTTTAGTCATAAAACAATACCGTCACTTATCCTTAAGTGGCAACCACAATAAGAACATAAATTTGATCTGCCTTGAAAACTAATCATCTGTTCTAGGATGATTTATTATAAGGTTTTGAACCCTTCCAGTTTGACTCATATTTGGCTTAGTGCCTTTTGAGTTTTCAAACTCGTCAAAGTTTGGGTCTAAATAATGTGAACACGTGCAAACTGGAAGAGTGGGTGCCTGTACCCTGAGTTTTCTGTCTAAGGCTAGAGTGTTCGTACAAATCCACAGTATCGGACCAGTCACTCTTACCTGGGAACTCTTGGGGTGAGTGTCCACTTATAGGCGAGCATGTCTTCGCGATACATTATGGGGACCTATTTTCTTTGATTCAGCCTTTGTGTGTCGTTTGTTTGCTTCGTGGTTCAAACAAATGACCATCACCCATGCTTTTGGTCGGTAATTTCCTATTCTTACCCAATGCCATTTCACTTGTTTCTCTCTCTTGTTTCC
Source organism: Helianthus annuus (assembly GCF_002127325.2). NCBI lineage: Eukaryota > Viridiplantae > Streptophyta > Magnoliopsida > Asterales > Asteraceae > Helianthus > Helianthus annuus. Next base: position 22,298,648 of record NC_035447.2, on the reverse strand, counting down.
CTTTTAGAATGCCTCCACGACGCGACAATCAGATACCTAATGAAGAACTGGCAGCTATCATTACGCAGCAAATGACTGCTGCAATCCCGAACATCGTTTCTCAATGCAACCAAGATCTCAACAACAATAATGCCCCTTGCAACTTCAAGACGTTAAACTCAGCTAAGCCATCAAAGTTTTCTAGGACTCAAGGAGCGACTGCACTTCTGCAATGGTTCGAAAGTCTAGAGAGCACCTTCAGACATGTTCAATGCCCAAACGAGCGAAAGGTAGATTTCACATCCAGTGTCTTTGAGAAAAGGGCTTTTACATGGTGGAACGGTGTGATGAGAGATAGGGGTGCCGAAGTGGCACTGGCTCAAACGTGGGAAGAGCTTCAAGCCCTGATGATGAAGGAATTCTGTCCTCGTCATGAGATCAGGGCCTTGGAAAGAGAATTCGACGATCTTAAGCAAGACAGCGGTGAACATCGAGCCTACACCGATCGATATGAGGAGCTGAGCCTGTTGTGTCCTTCCATGGTTACGCCTTTGGATAAGGCGATCGAGAAATACATTGATGGTCTCCCTGACTCAGTTCAGGACATTGTTACTGGTAGTAATCCTACCACAGTTAGACAGGCCATTGAATTATCTGCTACCCTAACCGAATCTCAGATCAGGAAACGTAAGCTTTTTCGAAAGGGTGACAAGAAACCGGTCGAGGAATCGAAACCAATCGAGGAATCAAAGACCATGGATGAACAGACTGGATCCCCTAAGAAGTCAAAGAAGTGAAAGGCTTCTCAGAACTTCGCCATGGTTACTCACAATGATCAAGCCGTCCCCAACCAACCAGCTCAACCCCCTGCTAGGAAGCCATACAATGGAAATTCACCCATGTGCAACCAATGTAACCTTCATCATCATGCTAGGGTGAAGTGCCGCGAATGCCAAATTTGTGGACTTAAAGGTCACACCGCAAAGGTTTGCCGAGCTGCAGTTGCACCAAATCAAGCTAAGAACAATCCTGCTCAAGCTCGCTTTCCACCAGGTCCTTGCTACAATTGTGAAGAGGTGTGTCATTTCCGAAGAAATTGCCCAAAGCTTGCTAATGCTAATCCAGCACAGTGATGAGCATCTGACCGACTAGAAGACAACACCCTTTAGAAATAATCATATCTTGTGTATTATTTTCTTTTGTTGTCAAGGTCCATGAAACAGTTGTTATCATTGTTTATAAATAAATCTTTTTATTTTACATTGCAATGTGCAAATGTGATGGCATGTATAAACAATGTATCCCCTTCAATACCGACAATCAAGGAGCCGTATTCCTTGAAAAACATACTACCCCCAAAATCCTTCCATCTTATGATCTATTGCGTTTTCTTGAAAACGAAATCGAATATTTGGTAGATCATTCTATCTTTATAGATAGATTCTTGAAAGTGATTAAAGTGCCAAATGAAATCCACGGATTGGATTCCTGGTGTGCTTTAAGTATCCGCGTCCAAAGATAATAAATTAATAACCAAGTTAAACAACTATGTGATTATGTGCTTATGTGTTCCCTTTTATGTTTTTGTGATCCAATTTTTATCCAAATCCTCGTAGAATATTCCATATCTTCATATAAGGGATTCATAATAGGATATCCAAAGGTACTATATTAAATCCTCAATGGGCTTTTACGTGATAGTAAGGACCCTTGAATTATATTGTACTATTCCATAATTAGACCCCCTGAGTGGTCTAGTTAAACAGATTGATCCAAAAATCTAGTTAGGAATATCATGTGATGATATAGCTGAAAGGACTCCATAGGTGGTCTAATTAAAGAGTCCATTTATTGATCTAATTAAAAGGACCCTATGGTAGTCTAGTCACCCTCATCACAAGTTTGATATTTTTCCCCAAAACATTACAAAACAAACTGTGCGGCCTGTGCAAGGAATTACGTAATTATGGATGCATACATAATTATGGAATTTAGTGCACAGAAACCACAGCAAGTTTTGTCGTGTATTTAGAGTTAACCCTGTTCATTTTCGTATCTGGAGAAATTGTGGAAAATGACTCATTCCGTTCATTTTCGTTTCTGAAGAAATTGTGGAAAATGACTCATTCCGTTTATTTTCGTATCTGAAGAAATTGTGGAAAATGACTCATTCCGTTCATTTTCGTTTGTGGAAAATGACTCATTCCGTTCATTTTCGTATCTGGAGAAATTGTGGAAAATGACTCATTCCGTTCATTTTCGTTTGTGGAAAATGACTCATTCCGTTCATTTTCGTTTGTGGAAATTGACTCATTCCGTTCATTTTTGTATCTGAAGAAATTGTGGAAAATGACTCATTCCGTTCATTTTCGTTTCTGAAGAAATTGAGGAAAATGACTCATTCCGTGCATTTTCGTTTCTAAAGGATACCCATTAAGGAAAATGACTCATTCCGTTCATTTTCGTATCTGAAGAAATTGTGGAAAATGACTCATTCCGTTCATTTTCGTTTGTGGAAAATGACTCATTCCGTTCATTTTCGTATCTGGAGAAATTGTGGAAAATGACTCATTCCGTTCATTTTCGTTTGTGGAAAATGACTCATTCCGTTCATTTTCGTTTGTGGAAAATGACTCATTCCGTTCATTTTCGTATCTGAAGAAATTGTGGAAAATGACTCATTCCGTTCATTTTCGTTTCTGAAGAAATTGAGGAAAATGACTCATTCCGTGCATTTTCGTTTCTAAAGGATACCCATTAAGGAAAATGACTCATTCTGTGCATTTTTCGTTTCTGAAAATTTTCCATCGAAGGGAAATGAATATCCCTGATTTTTCCTTCATTTCCATTTCTGAAGAGTCTCCGTTAAGGAAATGACAGGATATTGCCTTGCATATCTTTGGTGGCTATTTGACACAAAGTCACAAAATAGACTCCTACGAATATATTTCGGGACGAAATTTCCTAAAGTAGGGGAGACTGTGACACCTGTGTCACCACCACCATCAAACAAATACCAAGCCAATGAAATATTGTATTTCATACTTGGGATCTGTATAAATATGTGTATCTTTTGCACGTATCAATTCTTGTTCGATTTCGGGCTTTAAATCGCTTTCTGGAAGGTTATACGCGATCTGATGCGTAAATATAACCAGTTTAATGCAACAAACACTCCGGAACAGTGAAATAGGCTTAATATACCTTAAATAACCATTACATAACTTAGAAATAAGTTTTGGATGGTATGGTATGCCGAAATCAAGTTTATTCGCTTTACAGGGACTAAATTCGACAAACTGCGAAAGTATGTCAATTTGTACTGTAATAGACCTTCCGGAACTTGATCATAAGTTAAGTATGCCCTAAATATTCTTTACATAGCTTAGAAATAGGCTTTGAGGTGTTTGGTGCGCAAAAATAAACTTTATGCTCATTCAGGGACTAAAAGCGTCAAAAAGTGCATAAGTTTGCATTTTCGCGCATATTTTACGTTCTGAATACTTCCGGACTTCCAAAAATTTATGTAAGCATTAAATCATTTTATTTTAGTGTTTGGTATGATAAATTCCATTCGTCGCTTAATTTGGATCGTTTTTGCGTTCGTTACGACTCCCTTCGTAATTAAGCGAATAACGCAACCGTACGACCAAACGAACCGACATCCGTGATGTCTTTGAGCATATTTTAAGTCCCCTATACTTTAATATCATTTTAGAGCCTTGAAATGAGGTTAAAGGGGTTTAAAAGTGCCAAAAAAATCAAGTTTTACAAGTGTAGGGACCATTTTTGAAATTTCTGGCAGATTCAATGAACCTAGTCCATTTTGAAGTGTTAATGGTTTTCACCCATGGTTTTGCAAAACCATGGGATGGTATTCAATGAACATAGTCCACATTAGGGGCTCCCATGGTTTTTGAAAACCATGTGCCCACATGTAAGGTCTAGATCAAATCACGTTTTTCGATGAACGATCTTAACGGTTCAAGGAAATCTATAAATACCCCTCACCCATTTCATTCTTCCTCACATTTGAATCTGATTCTACACTCTCTAAGTGGAAGTATATGCTTCCTACCTGAGAGTGAATCGGGTTCGAATCTTGCGGGGACCTTCTGTAAGTATTCTTTCGCGTTTTTCATTCGTTTTAGCGTTAAAGTCAAACTGCGTTTGACTTTCTACATTAACCAGTTTATGGTCAATGCGAAGTTCGTTTGAACTTCATAACGTGAGCGTAATCACGATGGTTATAGTCCCTAGTAACTATACCTACTGATTACCACGTTATCTAGGCTTAGTGACGAGTCGTAGTTTCGGCCAAAATGCGTTTTCTCGCGTATTTTGTAACCAAACTACTCTAGGGTATTAAAACCGTTTGTTTTAATATCAAACCTGTTTTCTAACTTTACTAAACATGTTCTAGCATGTTTAGCTCGTCGCTTTTAGATTTGTGCTTGTTTAGGGTCGTAAAGGTAAGCGATCTAATCAATCGCTTATGCTTACGAACCCGACCCATTGGTCGATCTTTAGGATCCGACCAAACACATTAGGTGACCATAGTTGTATAGGGAATAACCTTCCGAGGTTGTACCTTATGGTCACGACGTTTAGTTAGTTATATGATAGGTAGTTTATATGCCTTAGGTAAATTACCAAAATGCCCTTTTTACGCATAAATTCATTTTAAGTCTATGTAACGAAATTTTTGACATCTAAACTGATTTAACAACAATATTAAACATGTTAAGGCATATCTTGCTTGTCATAGGACTAGTTAGGCATTCCAAACGCGTTTTACGCAAACGACGCGTTAAAGTGGCGTAAGCTACCTAAACGGGTCGTAATGGGTCAAAAGCACTTAGGATAGGTTTCGTTTTAGTACGTAGGCTTTGTTAAACCATATTACATAAGTTCCCATACTTATTTGGTTTACAAACCATTGTACTACCCGATCCTCCGATAGGTCCGTTTATTAATGTAGATACCTATATAGGTGCCGTTTGATTCCATGATCTTCTAGCTTTGCTTGGTGGTTATCCTAAGACTTCTAAGCACCCTCAAGTGAGTACATAGACCCCTCTTTTACTGTTTTTCAAACATTTTGAGGTGAAACACATGTGCCTACTTGTTACTTTCATGATTTCATGCTTTTATATCATATACTTGCTATGTTCATTAGTACACTATTAGTACATGATTTCATTATGTTTTTGCTATGTATGCCCATTGTGTGCATACTTAGTACATCGTTTTACATAACATTTCATGCTATGTATGTTCATCATACTTAGTACATTTTACATCACATGCTATGTATGCCCATTGTGTGCATACTTAGTACATCGTTTTACATAACATTTCATGCTATGTATGTTCATCATACTTAGTACATCGTTTTACAAGACATCTTATACTTGGTATCATGCTATGTATGTCCATCCGTCGCATACTTAGTACATTGTTTGTGCATTCTTACCTATGGTTTGGTTGTTACATATTTCACTTGCCATACATAACATTTTGTTTACACAATACTTGATTGACATTTGACAACGGTTTAGACATGGGCAATTTACATTGGTGGTTTATGTGGGTAAGTGATTTGAGTAACGAGACGTGTGTAATGTGATACAAGCATGGTGGATACGCCACTGGTACTTCCTATATATAAGTGCTTGTATTATATTACATGGCATAGCGTTATTTAAATCATTCATTTGGATTTATACATTTTTACACAAATAACATATTTTTCACAAGACATTGTTTTACAAAACAGTTTGTTTTATACAAACTCATTTTTACTTGGTTATTCATTTAACCTTACATCATTCTTTTAACTATACATATCTATCATCGATTTTCAAACGTTTTATAAAAGCAAACACTTAAACTGGATTCATGACAAGTTTTTGGTTAAACATTTTCTTAAACCTAAGTCATGGATCCTATTTTTCATAAAACCTATGTACTCGTCGGCATTTTTATGCTGACGTATTTTCACATGTGTTTCAGGTACAATAGTTGATGATATTTGATGATGATATTGATGCATGCTCACATAGGATTGGACGAGACCTTAGTGACATTAAAAGATGCAAGACTAGTTAATTTTTGTTATGTTTCTTTATTGTTAAGACATTGTTACTCATTTAATTCAATAAAACGAAATTTGTTTAATCCATGGTTGTGAAACAATGATTCTGTTACAACACTCCCCGACGTTTCCGCCACGTTTTATTGTTTTACGTGGTCGGGGTGTGACATCCACAGCCGAATAAATGAACAAATCCATTAGCCTTTTACTATCCTACACATTGTTAAAAATCGTTAGGAGATCGAATGATTTTGGGAACTTGAAATAATTTCTAGTAAAAAAAATTTCCTGAGATGAGAGAATCCTTACTTGTGCTCTCATGGCAGTTTCAAAATCATTTGGTCTCTAAACTATGCTTCTACCACAAGTTTACCATAATGGATTCGTTTAAACTTTAGAGGCCCTGCAATGTATGAACAAAATTCATGCACAAACATGGAGTTTGAGCAGATGAACATGAAAGAAATATTATGCACCCTTTTTTAACTGATATGACCCATTCAACACATCATTTCCACTTTAAGCACAAACAAACAAAGACGTGTATAGCAATAACAAAAAGAAATATTATGCACCCTTTTTTTAACTGTTTCTTATATAAACATGAACTTACAGCAACATTATATGTAGTATTGCACCCAAAAAACTAATATGCACTTCTTATGATCACCATATTAATGCACAGGGTACATATCTTATGTGCACATTTTAATGCCATTTTTAGTTTTATTTGTAATTTGATTCATCTTTAATGTAGCTATCAGTCTCATCAAATGAGAACAGGGGTCTTTCTACACCAGATTGATAAATGATAGTCCTCTAAACGGGTATTTTAATAAATCAAAGTTAAAATAATGTGTCAAAAACCCTTAGTACCTCCTATCCGTTGCCATGGTGAATGTTAGATGAAAAGCAAATACAGGTGAAGAAGCTACAATTAACCCCAGTGGGACCCAAAGTGCATGCCAATACATACATGTAATCTGAAAATAGAAATGCAAATACAGAAAACACCATACCTCAAATTGTATTAAAATTGAAGCCCTAATTGTAGAAGCAAAATTGAAGACTTACCCAAAACATACCTGTCAGAGCCCTAATTTTTGAGACGCCGTGCATCAAACATGGATTCCGATGGAGAGTTCGTCGAAATCGGTACTGAATGGAGTGACGTTTCTTAACAAAGAGAAGAGAGATGCAGTGGGGGTCACACGTGGTTTCTCTTTCGTCAACTACGTTCTCTAACAGCGTACTAAGAAGTTACGTAAATTGTTATATATAGATAACGAGTTTGTTAATCCGTAACAGCGTACTAAGAAGTTACATAAATTGTTATATATAGATAATGAGTTTGTTAATCCGTGCGTTGCAATGAGATATTGATTATAATTTCTCATTTGCCATAGTGTTTGGTACGAAACAATTACGATCAATATCTAAAAAATACATTGAGTTTAGATAACCAGATTTTGCGACTACCAAGTACTCCTTTCGATTTGTCGTGTATGATGTTGGAACCAAAAAGTTAACTGGATTTGACATGCCGCTAAAACATAGACTATATATTATTACACCGAAGCACAACCCATTAGTGACACAATTAAATACAAATTGATTGTTAATTTTGCTTTATTGAATATCGTTGACAATCCAACACAATATTCTTAGATTGATTTACCTTTCTTTATAAGAGTCTGAATATTGTTTTTTTAACATAGGTTCTTAATTTTTTTATCAAACTAACCGACAGATTAAAAGTACGTGACGTGATGTCGTGGTCACAATCAAATTTAATCCAAATACTACTAAATAGATAGTGGTAAGTGGGTATCGAACACAGGGAGTTTGTGGAAAGTGTGTTATTTGGAAGTGTATCTAACTTGACTAAAATTAAACTAATTGCAATTAAAGTAAAATTCAAGAGTTGATTTGAGTGAATTGGTTTTAGAACTAAATTTAACTATTTAAATTGCAAGAGAAAAGTTTTGGTTGTAAACAATTTTAGAGACAAATGACTATCTTGAGTTTCCGGTTTGCTTCGACTTTTGTGCTAACATTCAACTAGAAAGAACTACATAGACATAGTTCGTGTATGACCAATTGCAGTGATGAAAGGGAACTAAGTACTCAGATTCCTAGAACGTGAGGTTGTTACCCGATGATCAATTAACCCTTACCCAAGCCTAACTATACCCATGATATCTCGATTGCCAACAGCACCAAGAACGTATGGTTTCTAATTAGTTTAGCATAAAAATCAATACTTTACTAACAATCAATCATGCACCTTAACAAACAATTCAAAGAGAAAGGAGTTGTTATTCTAGAAATATAAAATAAAAGCACAAGTCTTACACAACCATCAACTCAAGATAATCATAGAATGTTTAGCCACACATGGCTTGAAGTGACATCATAATGCAAAAATAGAAGGTAATGTTGTTCAACAAGATCACCAACAAAACTAGATGAAAGATACATGATAAGATATGTTTTTCACTTCCAAGTGCCTCAAATATACTCCCCCAACTCGTCCCCCATCTTCCATAACCGAATACCCATGATAAGATCCCATAAATCCTCATGAAATGGCCAATAAATGTGTAAGTTACATTTTGAGATCAGTCGGAGGCGTAACCTACGGCTCCCAGCCGTAGGTTACGGCTGTCAGCAGCTCCAAGGTCAACATAGGGTGCCGTAACCTACGGCTGAGGGTCGTAGGTTACGGTTGTCACACCCCCAAAATCCACACGCGGAGTACCACCGCTTGGAGGCGTGACATGACCAGGATCAAGCCACCAATCATATTGAACATAGTATTTAAATATTAAAAGTAATCAAAACAACCCATCACAATATAATTGGTGTTTATCAAAACGTAATTTGTGTAGCGGAAGCATAAGTATATAAACCCAATGTAAATCATAAGTTCAATTGTTTAAACGTTTAACATGGCATCCACGATCCATGTCCCACAACGACCTGCTCCTCCCTGTGCAAGCTCCATATGTACCTAAGGTCCTGCAAGGCATGCAGCAGAGAGTCAACAACTAGTTGAGCGAGTTCACAGATAGTAAGTTCGTAATAGCAAAACGTATGTTCATTTAGTGTGGGCTTCCCATCTATGAATGTACTACTAGTGGGGGCGGGGGTTTCCCTTGATTATACTTATTACTAGTGGGGGCTTCCCACATTTATACTTACTAGACTATTTGCAACCATGTGTTCTTCTTAGCCCGAGAATAGGAATACGTACAAGGTCACGTAGGTTTTACGTGAGTGCCCTTCCCCGAGGACAGTGGTACGCGTGGGGTTTACGTAGGTTTTACGTAAGTGTCCTTCCGACCCGGAAGACAGTAGTAGGTATGAGTTTACGTAGGTTTTACGTAAGTGTCCTCCCGACCCGGGAGACAGTGGTAGATACTAGTTTACGTAGGTTTTACGTAAGTGTCCTGACTAACCTGAGGACGATGGTACATAGTCTAGCAATAGCGTAAGTACGAGTAATTATCCAATTCAAACCTTCCAACCCATTCCCAACCCGGGAATCCCATGCCTTGGCTGTGTGAACTCACCTTGGTTTGCTCGGCAGATACACAGAAAGTCGGTTAAGCTATATAGTGATCAACCACGTCCTAGCATGGTTATAATACAAGTCAGGTTCGTATTCAAGTATAACACGTATGTCCTACACGTATTGTACACAAGTATAAACATGGCATGCACAAGTATTCATAGCAGTTCAATCACGTAACAAGTCCAAGTGTCCAGCCCAATCAGTTGGGCTCGTAACAGTGAAAGTCCAATAGTGTTCGAGTGTTCGCGGTCTCGAGTCGAGACTAACGATTTCGAGTCGAGACTAGTCGGTCTCGAGTGGTACTGGTTTCCGAAGTCTCGAGTCGCAACAAAGGAGGTCTCGAGTTGTCATGGTCTGGTCGAGACTACACGGTCTCGAGTCGCAACCGGACCCGCAACCGTGGTCTCGGTTTGTGCCGTTTGTGTTGTAAGGTGGTCTCGAGTCGAGACTAAGGGTTCTCGACTCGCAACCCTGGTCGAGACAAAGTGTAACGGATTTCCTTAATTATTAGTAACAATCATTCCGTAATTTCAACTAACAAGTTAGGCAATTTCGAATCAGATCAATCAACAATATTCACAGTTTCATATCATCTTCAAACATGTTCAAATTATCATCATCAGCTAATTATTATAATCATACGAAACATAACCGCAACATCTAACTATCATGTAACCGGATTCTAGACTAATCATGCCATCCTAACCCGAAATCATAATATCACAGCCGGTTTAACAAGCATATATTCGGACCAATTATCATATTGCCAATCATCCATGCAGCCGATTTCATGAATACTAAGGATTTATCAACATACTCAATCATGCTAACAAAAACCCTATATCATCATGCAATAATAACCTAGTATCATGAATACTACACACATAATTAATCTACAGTCATGCTCATGAATAACGAGGTATCATACCGATCAAATACAAGGATCCGAGAGATGATGTTTCGAAGATAAAGAGCTCCGATGGGGTTTTGTCTGTCGTTGGTTTCAAAGAAAACGAGAGAGAGAGTGTGTGTAGGGTTTTGAGTGCTTTCCTTATGTTTTAAGTTGTGAGAATCAAAACCCCCTAATGGGTTTGTGTTTGCGAACAAGGGGAGTGGGCCGACCCTTTACCGGGCTGCCCTCTAGGTCTCGAGTCGGATGTATATGGGCCGAATGGGTTATGTAGTCAAGTGGGCTATGTACGATCGGATCACGCAACATATAAACAAACATTCACAATTTCACACAAGGCACGTATAACATGTTATTCAAATAGAGTTCACATAATCACGTAACGTTACACAAAAGTAGGTTCGAAATACGAGTTGTCACATTATCCCCAACTTAAAAGAAATTTCATCCCGAAATTTGGTACGTACTCACTGAGGAAGCTAGTTAAGTTGAATGGTTTTCCTGGGGTGTCACATCCTCCCCCCGTTGATCTGGAATTTCGTCCCGAAATTCCATGGTAGCTTCAGCCTCAGTAGTGGTTGTACTGTTCGCGAACAATTGGGGGTACTTTTCTTTCATTTGATCTTCTCGTTCCCAGGTGAACTCTGGGCCACGACGGGAGTTCCAACGAACTCGAACAAGAGGGATTCTCTTGTGCTTGAGGACCTTAACATCCCGGTCCGTGATTTCAACTGGTTCCTCGACGAACTGCAACTGTTCGTCGATAGTGAGCTTTTTCAAAGGAATTACGAGGGTCTCATCTAACAGGCATTTCTTCAGATTCGACACGTGGAAAACGTTGTGAACTGCACCGAGTTCAGCTGGTAGGTTTAGTCTGTAGGCTACTTTGCCTATTCTTTCTATGATCTCGAATGGTCCGACATACCGCGGATTGAGTTTGCCCCGTTTGCCAAAACGAACCACACCCTTCCAGGGTGAGACTTTGAGTAAAACCCGGTCCCCGACCTGAAATTCCAATGGCTTCCTACGCTTATCCGCGTAGCTTTTCTGACGATCGCGAGCTGCCGCCATGCGTTGTCGTATCTGTGCAATCTTTTCCGTGGCGTCCACTATAAGTTCTGGACCCGTGATCTGACTATCCCCCACCTCTGCCCAACAGAGAGGTGACCGGCATTTACGCCCGTACAATGCCTCGAATGGAGCGGCTTGTATGCTGGTGTGATAACTGTTATTGTATGAAAACTCCACTAAAGGGAGATGCTTTTCCCAGCCGTTGCCGAAGTCGATAACACATGCCCGAAGCATGTCTTCTAGAGTTTGTATCGTGCGCTCAGACTGTCCATCCGTCTAAGGGTGATATGCTATGCTCATGTCTAGCTGTGAGCCAAAAGCTTTGTGCATTGCTTGCCATAGTTCTGATGTGAATCGTGCATCGCGATCCGAAATGATAGAGGTGGGCACCCCGTGCCTTGAGACTACTTCCTTCAGGTATATGTCTGCTAGTGTGGAAAACTTGTCCGTTTCTTTGATTGCCAGGAAATGAGCAGACTTGGTGAGTCGATCCACGATCACCCAAATCGTATCGTTCCCACGCTGGGATCTAGGCAGGCCTGTAACAAAATCCATGGAAATTTCCTCCCATTTCCACTGTGGTATCTTTGGTTGTTGAAGTAAACCTGCTGGTTTCTGATATTCTGCCTTGACTCTTGCACAGGTCAAGCACTTGCTGACATAGGTAGCGATGTGGGCCTTCATGCTTGGCCACCAATAAGTAGTCCTGATGTCGTGGTACATTTTATCCGACCCTAGATGTACCGAGTAGCGAGACTTGTGTGCTTCATCCATCACAAGTTCTTGTAAACCGCCATATAGTGGGACCCAAATACGCCGCGTTACGTAATAGGCACCGTCTTCCCTCTGTTCTAATCGTTGCCTCGAACCACGTAAGGCTTCAGCCCTTACGTTTTCTGGTTTCAATGCTTCTACCTGAGCATCTCGTATCTGTGCTGGAAGATTAGACTGAATAGTAAGTTGTAGTGCTCGTACGCGCTTAGGTGTAGTGTCTTTCCGACTGAGTGCGTCAGCCACAACATTGGCTTTGCCTGGATGGTACTTGATGGCGCGTTCGTAATCGTTCAGCAGTTCAACCCATCGACGTTGACGAATGTTCAGTTCCTTCTGCTTGAAGATTTGCTCGAGACTCATGTGATAGGTGTAGATAGTGCACTTGGTACCGTACAGGTAGTGTCGCCATATCTTGAGCGCGAAAACAACAGCTCCCAGCTCTAAATCGTGCGTCGTGTAGTTCCGTTCATGAACCTTGAGTTGGCGCGAGGCGTAAGCAATGACCTTGTCGCGCTGCATTAACACACATCCAAGACCCTGAATGGATGCATCACAATAAACCACGAAATCGTCCGTGCCCTCTGGCAATGAGAGAATATGTGCGCTGCAAAGCCTATCCTTTAGGTACTGGAAAGCGGTTTCCTGAGTATTTCCCCAACGGTAGGTGACACCCTTCTGTGTCAGTAGCATAAGCAGCTGTGCGATCTTTGAAAAGTCTTTGATAAACCGTCTGTAGTATCCCGCCAAACCCAAGAATTGGCGTATTTCCGTTGGTGTACGCGGTGTAGGCCAGTTCCTGATCGAATCAACCTTGGATGGATCGACATGAATCCCATCCTTGTTTACCACGTGGCCTAAGAAATGGACTTCACGAAGCTAGAAGTCGCATTTAGAAAACTTGGCGTACAGCTATTCCTTTCGAAGAAGTTCCAAGATAAGCCGTAAGTGCTGCTCGTGTTCCTCCTGACTCCTGGAGTAGATCAGAATGTCATCGATGAAAACAATCACAAACTTGTCTAAGTAGGGTTTGTACACCCTGTTCATGAGATCCATGAAGACTGCCGGCGCGTTCGTTAGTCCGAATGGCATGACTAGGAACTCGTAGTGGCCGTAGCGAGTTCTGAATGCTGTTTTGGAGACGTCCTCATCCCGGACTCCCAGCTGATGGTAACCTGACCTCAAGTCTATCTTGGAGTAGTAGCTCGACCCTTGCAACTGGTCGAATAAGTCGTCAATACGCGGAAGAGGATAACGGTTCTTCACCGTCACCTTGTTCAGTTCGCGGTAGTCAATGTACATACGGAAGTACCATCCTTCTTCTTCACAAATAGTACTGGGGCTCCCCAAGGCGAAGAGCTAGGACGAATGAAGCCCTTATCCAAGAGCTCTTGTAGTTGCTTAGACAGTTCTTCCAGTTCAGTTGGAGCTAAACGATACGATGCTCGAGCTATCGGTGCTGCTCCTGGTGCTAGCTCGATTTGAAACTCGACCTGGCGATGAGGCGGTAGACCAGGTAAATCTTCAGGGAACACCTGAGGAAAGTCGCGAACTATTGGAATGTCTTCCAATTTCTTTTCCTTTGCTGATGCATCAGTAACAAGTGCCAGAATGGCAGTGTGGCCCTTTCGCAAACACTTCTGAGCCTTCATGAAAGAGATGATGCCAACCACAGCTCCACTCTTGTCGCCTTGAACCTCGAGAGGTTCCCGACCAGAACGAGGGATACGAACAATCTTCTCTTTGCACAAGATCTCTGCGTGATGTTGAGATAGCTAGTCCATACCAATGACGATGTCAAAGCTACCCAAAACTATGGGAATGAGATCGATCGAGAAAGTCTGACCCGCGAGGATAAGATTACAACCTTGAACTATGTGCGTGGCCTCTAGACTCTTACCATTAGCTAACTCTATGACATGCTTAGTGTTCAGAAGTGTGGGTGCACGTTTTAACATTTGGCTAACTTTCAAAGACATATAACTTGTATCCGCACCCGAATCAAACAAAACAGTAACGTAAAAGTCGTCAAGAAGAAACTTACCCGTAACTACGTTGGGATCATTCCTTGCGTCGCCCTGACCCAGCACGAAAGCTCGACCCCTAGCTTCATTGCCATTATTGTTCCCACCATTGTTGCCATTGCCCTGATTGTTGTTGTTGTTGCGATTCTGGTTCTGGTTCAATTGAGGGCAATCGCGTTTGAAATGGCCTTCAGCACCACACTGAAAGCATCCCCTGTTGCCTCGCTGTTGCTGCTGTTGCTGGTTTTGTGGAGCTGGTAGTTGCGGTTGCTGGTTCTGATTTGCAGGCCGTGGACTCCTACAGTCTTTGGCCTCGTGACCCATCTTGAGGCACCTCTGACAACGACCATTGTTGCACTGGCCGCTGTGATGCCTGTTACAGTTGTGACACTTGGGGTGAAATCCTTGATACCTTCTCTGCCTATGACCACCAGAAGATTGCTGACTAGGACTCTGGTAGTGGTCAGTCTTCTGTTGCTGAGCCTGAGACTGAACTGTTGCTGAACCTTTGCTAGAATCCCCTTCCCACTTTCTCTTGTTGTCACTAGGGGTAGCAGGAGTAGCGGCTGATGTGGTAGCAGTTGTAGCACTGATACGTTTCGGTAGCTTGTCCCGATCCACTGCCTGATCAGTGAGACGATGAGCTAGGCGTTGAACATCCTGGATGTTGTCGAGATTAGCCGATGTCACGTGGCTCTGGATTTCTGGCGCTAGACCTTTGAGATATAACTCAATTCGCCTGATAAGTGGGTCCACCATAGTTGGACACAGAACGGCCAGCTCATTCGACCGCTTGGTGTAGGCCTCGATCTCCGACCCCGTCATCTTTAGATTGAAAAACTCCACCTCCAACTTGTGGATGTCGTCACGTGAGCAGTATTCCCTTTTAATGAGTTCCATAAAATCGTTCCAAGGGGAGGCGTTAGCAGCTGCCAACCCTAGGAGTTGAACTTGCGCGTTCCACCAAGTTAGCGCAATTCCTTCTAACGTGTCGGTGGCGTACTTTACCCTGCGAGTCTCAGGGCATTCACACATCTCGAACACTGACTCGAGCTTCTCAAACCAATGGAGTAGTCCTACTGCTCCTTCCGTGCCACTGAATGTGCCTGGACGACAGTCCATGAAGTTCTTGAATGTGCAGACAGGTTGCTGTGCGTGCTGACCTATTGTGTACGAATAGGGCAAAGTTTAAACACGAGAGTTGGTTTAGGAGTGTAGGATTTAAAGATCCTAGTGTGAGTTATAACTACGGGATATACCTCCTACTTGTGCGGCTGCAAGTGCCGCAGCAACTTGTTCGTTAATGAGAGTCGTCAACTGGGCTTGAGTCATGTTAACACGTCCAGACATGATCTTCATAGTAAAAGTAGCATAAGTGAGAATGGTTCGCGAGTAGTGCGATGACAGAAGAGTGTAAGCACATAGGTATTCTCATGCA
Source organism: Helianthus annuus (assembly GCF_002127325.2). Taxonomy (NCBI): domain Eukaryota; kingdom Viridiplantae; phylum Streptophyta; class Magnoliopsida; order Asterales; family Asteraceae; genus Helianthus; species Helianthus annuus. The sequence goes on along the minus strand of NC_035447.2, from coordinate 22,282,781 downwards.
ACAGTGTCATGTGTATCTAAGCATACTACGAGCAAAGTTCTATGTAATCTAGCAAGTAGGCAATATAAACATAAACCATATTACCTAGGATGTTGAGTCTTGCACGTGGAGCGAAGCGTTGTTGTGGATCGTTGAGAGCACTGTTCTGGTATAGTCTGGTTTTAATAAAAACGTTTTTCCCATATTAAAACCAAGTACTCTATAACCAATGGCTCTGATATCAATCTGTCACACCCCCAAAATCCACACGCAGAGTACCACCGCTTGGAGGCGTGACATGACCAGGATCAAGCCACCAATGATATTGAACATAGTATTTAAATATTAAAAGTAATCAAAACAACCCATCACAATATAATTGGTGTTTATCAAAATGTAATTTGTGTAGCGGAAGCATAAGTATGTAAACCCAATGTAAATCATAAGTTCAATTGTTTAAACGTTTAACATGGCATCCACGATCCATGTCCCACAACGACCTGCTCCTCCCTGTGCAAGCTCCATATGTACCTAAGGTCCTGCAAGGCATGCAGCAGGGAGTCAACAACTAGTTGAGCGAGTTCACAGATAGTAAGTTCGTAATAGCAAAACGTATGTTCATTTAGTGGGGGATTCCCATGTATGAATATACTACTAGTGGGGGCGGGGGTTTCCCTTGATTATACTTATTACTAGTGGGGGCTTCCCACATTTATAATTACTAGACTATTTGCAACCATGTGTTCTTCTTAGCCCGAGAACAGGAATACGTACAAGGTCACGTAGGTTTTATGTGAGTGCCCTTCCCCGAGGACAGTGGTACGCGTGGGGTTTACGTAGGTTTTACGTAAGTGTCCTTCCGACCCGGAAGACAGTAGTAGGTATGAGTTTACGTAGGTTTTACGTAAGTGTCCTCCCGACCCGGGAGACAGTGGTAGATACTAGTTTACGTAGGTTTTATGTAAGTGTCCTGACTAACCTGAGGACGATGGTACATAGTCTAGCAATAGCGTAAGTACGAGTAATTATCCAATTCAAATCTTCCAACCCCTTCCCAACCCGGGAATCCCATGCCTTGGCTGTGTGAACTCACCTTGGTTTGCTCGACAGATACACAGAAAGTCGGTTAAGCTATATAGTGATCAACCACGTCCTAGCATGGTTATAATACAAGTCAGGTTCGTATTCAAGTATAACATGTATGTCCTACACGTATTGTACACAAGTATAAACATGGCATGCACAAGTATTCATAGCAGTTCAATCACGTAACAAGTCCAAGTGTCCGGCCTAATCAGTTGGGCTCGTAACAGTGAAAGTCCAATAGTGTTCGAGTGTTCGCGGTCTCGAGTCGAGACTAACGATTTCGAGTTGAGACTAGTCGGTCTCGAGTGGTACTGGTTTCCGAAGTCTCGAGTCGCAACAAAGGAGGTCTCGAGTTGTCATGGTCTGGTCAAGACTACACGGTCTCGAGTCGCAACCGGACCCGCAACCGTGGTCTTGGTTTGTGCCGTTTGTGTTGTAAGGTGGTCTCGAGTCGAGACTAAGGGTTCTCGACTCGCAACCCTGGTCGAGACAAAGTGTAACGGATTTCCTTAATTATTAGTAACAATCATTCCGTAATTTCAGCTAACAAGTTAGGTAGTTTCGAATCAGATCAATCAACAATATTCACAGTTTCATATCATCTTCAAACATGTTCATATTATCATCATCAGCTAATTATTATAATCATACGAAACATAACCGCAACATCTAACTATCATGTAACCGGATTCTAGACTAATCATGCCATCCTAACCCGAAATCATAATATCACAGCCGGTTTAACAAGCATATATTCGGACCAATTATCATATTGCCAATCATCCATGCAGCCGATTTCGTGAATACTAAGGATTTATCAACATAGTCAATCATGCTAACAAAAACCCTATATCATCATGCAATAATAACCTAGTATCATGAATACTACACACATAATTAATCTACAGTCATGCTCATGAATAACGAGGTATCATAGCGATCAAATACAAGGATCCGAGAGATGATGTTTCGAAGATAAAGAGCTCCGATGGGGTTTTGTCTGTCGTCGGTTTCAAAGAAAACGAGAGAGAGAGAGAGTGTGTGTAGGGTTTTGAGTGCTTTCCTTATGTTTTAAGTTGTGAGAATCAAAACCCCCTAATGGGTTTGTGTTTGCGAACAAGGGGAGTGGGCCGACCCTTTACCGGGCTGCCCTCTAGGTCTCGAGTCGGATGTATATGGGCCGAATGGGTTATGTAGTCAAGTGGGCTATGTACGATCGGATCATGCAACATATAAACAAACATTCACAATTTCACACAAGGCACGTATAACATGTTATTCAAATAGAGTTCACATAATCACGTAACGTTACATAAAAGTAGGTTCGAAATACGAGTTATCACAACGGCTCTGAATGTTCTTTACGACATGAACCTTCTGTTTTACGGCAGTGCACTTGTGGATCATTGATGGCCGTAACCTACGGCCCCTAGCCGTAGGTTACGGCACTGAGTGGGCTTTTTCCTTCGTTTCTCCCTCAAAACTTGTTTTCTTCATCTCTTAATGATGCCATCTTCCCACATCCATCCAACCTTCCTAAATCCTGCACTTTGAGCGCCTTAACACCTGCAACATCAAATCTCTCGTAGTTACTAAGTTCAAACAATAAACCGAATAAAGTATGAGATGTATGTATTTTTAGCTTGTTTAAGGGTTGTCCTACGGACCACCCGTCACATCCCCACACTTACCTGTTGCTTGTCCCAAGAAACCCATTCGAAAACCATTCTCAACCACAAACAACTAATCACACAAACCCAAGCTAAAATGTGCCGACCTTTTACTAACTTTCAATCGTACCACAAGACACACCCCTCACAAGAACCTCTCGATGACAAGAATTACTAGCATGTAATGCAAAACCACTCAATGCGTGTGTGTGTGCGACAATAAGCTTGTATAAGAATCAAGTTTCCTCCTAACAAATATCTAGCATGCTTATGAATCAACGGGACTTACGGGTTGTAACGGGGCTAAATGCAAAGGTAGGGAATGGTGGAATACACATGAAAGAGTTAATTGATTCGACCCGGGTTTTTTTCACTACTAAACAAAGCAACATCAACTATATACAAGACATCTTCAACTAAATTCTTCTTTTCTTCTTCTTCTTCTTTTTTTTTTGTATTTTTCTCAAATTTTTTTTCTTTTGTTTTCTTTTTCTTTTTTTTTAACATAAACTCAACAATATAAACAAGAACATCAACACTACCAACTAAATTCCTAAACCGGGTCGTCTCAATAGGTATAGTTTTGTAAGAAGAAGGTTTGGGTCGCAACCGAATGGTTTAAGGCTCAAACATGGCTTTCTAAAGACCAAACCCCCACCCCTCGCAATACCAAGCTCATATTTGTAAAGAATGAGGTCCAACCCACCAATCCCGCACTCTCACACAGCTAGACGAGGCTTCCTAAAAGTCCCTTATCATTTTCAAAAGCATGCTAACTCTAGGATTTAACAAGAATTCGTACACAAATTCTATTAACACAATACACACACCGCCACTCAAACCAAAGAAATAATCTCTATTAATCATGTGTGTGGCCCAAAACTCACCAAGAAATGACTAGAAAGGGTGTTGGTGTGTCATAAGGCACAATATCAAGTTTTCAAATTTTGACAATTTTCACTTGAATTTACAAAAAAAATTAAAAACCTCAAAATTTCCTCTCATCCCCACACTTGGGATACATTGACCCCAATGTATGGTTTTGAGAGGATTCGATCACTTAACTCTTTAACGCCAACCACAAGCTTGTACACTCAAACCACAAATTTCTTTTTGTATTTTTTTTATATTTTTTTAAACAAAATCAAACAAACTAACTACCAATATTTCAAAGCTAAAGAACACAACAAGACTAAGGAAAGAGTACATTGACCTGGTGAAGTTTGCCACAATAGATGTTGCAGATAATCTGACTTCCTATCACCACTTTCACCCAAATATCCGTACATCTTCCCCACACTTGAATGTCGCCATAGCCCTGAAAGATAGAAAGATAAGAATAGCAAGATCAATATAAAACCCCGGGTTGCCTCCCGAGCAGCGCTAAGTTTCGAGTCTTCAGCCAGACCGTGTCACCCCCATTTAAGGTGGCTTAAAGAGGCGGTTCCTGCCATCTCCATCACTTCCTTGTGCCATTGAGCAAAATGCATCCATCTTGTTTTGACTCGGTGGGTAATCAAATACGCTCTTGCTTGAACCCATATGCTTTTCTTCATAATCCGGTGGGTGATTTCTTCTCATTCTTTGGAACACCTTTTCACTAAACCCGTTATCATCCGCCTCAACAAACTCGTAACTAATCATCTTCGTCTGAACATTAAATGACAACTTACGGTTCTTTTCGGTCATGTTAATGATTCCTTCTCTACAATCAATTTGAGCATTTGCCGTATAGAGAAACGGTCGACCCAAAATCACCCTTTGTTGTGACGCCATCGTGGTAGTAGCATAATCTAAAACCAGAAAATCCACTGGGTATTCGAATTCTCCCAACCGAATCATAACATTCTTAACCATTCCCCGTGGACGCCTCCAACTTTCATCCGCCAAGCTCACCATGGTGTCTATATCTTCAAGCGGACCAAAATCGTATATATCGTATAGATCACCTGGTAGCACACTCATGCTTGCCCCGTAGTCCAACAATGCGTGAGGGATTTTTAATTTTCCCACACGAATAGGCACAATTGGTGCTCCATGCTCTCTGTTCGTTTCAACCTCGGCATCCTTTTCCAAACCTGCATTCACTTGACAAGAAGATGTTAAAAATGTTTCATTGAATTCTCTATTAGGAACGGTACTTACCACATTGATGTTAACACTTTTAATGTTTTTGGGATTTATCATCGTGTCACTTGGTAGCTGGCCTTTTGCTTTCTTCAAAATTGCCACTTCACTCGCAAGTTGACCCATTTGAGTAGTCAGAGTTTGAATAGCTTTATCACGGGCCTCGTCCTTTTGCATCCGAACTTCATCACGTTGATTCATTCGTTGCATTTCGACTTGCATCGCCTTCAACATTTCCATTACTTCTTTTCCACCCGAAGAGCTTTGACCCGTTTGATATTGCCTTTGAAATCCTTGGTTTCCTTGGAAATTCAGGTTAGCTTGATTTAAAGGGTTCCCATACCGAAAGTTTGGGTGGTTCCTCAACCCGGGGTGGTAAGTGTTAGAATTCATATTGTTGTAATTTCTACCACCCCCTCCTTGACCTTGCACAACATAAACCTCTTCGTATTGCCCATCCACCATTCCTTGGCAATTTCAGCCGCATGACCTATTTCATTACACAATGCACAAACATCATAAATTTGATTAGTAGTTTGAACATTACCATCGTCAACTGCATGAACTTGCGATCTCGTGACAACCAGTCGTGCTCTCCTTGATGCTTGAGCTTTCCTCTTTGAGGTAATGGCCATTTGTTCCAAGAACTCCCAATCCTCATCTTCATAATTTGTGCCAAAAGTCCCATTTGTGATGGACATTAGATCACGTGCATCCTCGGCACACAACCCTTCATGAAAGGCGTTCATCAACTCCCAAAGCTCAATCCCATGGTGTGGACAATTTTTAATCATCATGTTTAAGCGCTCGAAGGCTTCATGGAACATTTCGCCTTGTTGTTGTTGGAAACTTCTCAACCCTTTCCTAGCATCATTGGTCTTTTGGGCGGTATAAAATTCGTCTAAGAAAGTTTGTTGCATTTCCCCCCAAGTGTAAATAGATGCTGAAGGCAAAGTGTAAAACCACTTCTTTGCCTTATCTTCCAAAGAGAATTGAAACAAAACCAGCTTTACATCATCAGCCGAAAAACCTTGACTCCCAAGAGTGTTGCAAATTGAGTCATAGGCCTCTAAATGAAAATAAGGCTCTTCTGTTGCTAGACCTTTATACTTTGGCAAACTTTGTAGCGAGTTGGTTCAAACTTCGAATGTCCTCCCTTGAACATTGTGAGGAATAACTACCGGTGAAGGATTATGAGTAATCACTGTCCTGAAATGCGCTTCAATACCTCTTTGATCTCTAAGATGCCTTCTTGGTACACCCACACGACCCCTTGGACGCATAGGACCCATTGGTCTTGGCATAAGCCCTTGTGGTGCCAATGGTTGTTGAAATTGTTGTTGCAGCATCGGTGGGTGTTGAATAGGCCTTTGAAATTGTTGTTGAACATTCGGCGGACGAACTTGTTGCAATGGTATGGGACGTTGCATTTGTGGCCCTTGTGGCCTAGGCCTCACATGTTGAGGTATGAGTTGTTGTTGTTGCACTCCACCAACATTTGGAATCGCTTGCATTTGGCCTTGCATATAACCGTATTCCCTTTGATCTCCTTCACCCCCATAAGCGTACCCGTCTTCATCAAAACCTTCAAACTCCTCATATCCTTCATCATACCCATCTCCTTGAATTCCCGAAGATTGCCCAAATGGAAGAGTCGAGTATTGGAAACCCGACTGGTTTGAGGGTCTAAATGATGTTGCATGGACAATGGTCGAGTTTGGTGCTATGGTATGGCTTGAATATGATGGACCCGCACTCGGGAAGAAATGGGATAATGGTGGTATAGTGGTGGAAGGATTGAAGGTAATGGTTGGTTCTTCTTGGGTAGTAATGGGTTGTGTGGTGTTGGTTGGTGTAACATTTTGGATTATGGTGGGTTCGGTAGTATTTGGTGGAATGGTGGTATTTGGTGAAGGTTGAGTGGATTTTGGTGTAAAAGGTGGAGTAGGTTCACCCATAGTGGGTGGTGGTGGTGGATCCATATCCATGTATCGAAGTGGTGTAATCGGTGTAATTGGTGTTGTTGGTGAACCACTAATTGTATTTTCTCTTAATAAAATCCTGTTTGCTCGCAAAGTTCGCTCAATTTCTGGATCAAACACTAGTGGTGAAAGCTTGTGAGAGCTTCTAGTACGCATGCACCTGTAAATACCTGCACACTAACACACCCAGCGTAAACCAGAAAAAATAACAAACTTAAAAAGATCAAAAATAACACACGTTGCGCACTACTCCCCGGCAACGGCGCCAAAATTTGACGTGATGTCGTGGTCACAATCAAATTTAATCCAAATACTACTAAATAGATAGTGGTAAGTGGGTATCGAACACAGGGAGTTTGTGGAAAGTGTGTTATTTGGAAGTGTATCTAACTTGACTAAAATTAAACTAATTGCAATTAAAGTAAAATTCAAGAGTTGATTTGAGTGAATTGGTTTTAGAACTAAATTTAACTATTTAAATTGCAAGAGAAAAGTTTTGGTTGTAAACAATTTTAGAGACAAATGACTATCTTGAGTTTCCGGTTTGCTTCGACTTTTGTGCTAACATTCAACTAGAAAGAACTACATAGACATAGTTCGTGTATGACCAATTGCAGTGATGAAAGGGAACTAAGTACTCAAATTCCTAGAACGTGAGGTTGTTACCCGATGATCAATTAACCCTTACCCAAGCCTAACTATACCCATGATATCTCGATTGCCAACGGCACCAAGAATGTATGGTTTCTAATTAGTTTAGCATAAAAATCAATACTTTACTAACAATCAATCATGCACCTTAACAAACAATTCAAAGAGAAAGGAGTTGTTATTCTAGAAATATAAAATAAAAGCACAAGTCTTACACAACCATCAACCCAAGATAATCATAGAATGTTTAGCCACACATGGCTTGAAGTGACATCATAATGCAAAAATAGAAGGTAATGTTGTTCAACAAGATCACCAACAAAACTAGATGAAAGATAGATGATAAGATATGTTTTTCACTTCCAAGTGCCTCAAATATACTCCCCCAACTCGTCCCCCATCTTCCATAACCGAATACCCATGATAAGATCCCATAAATCCTCATGAAATGGCCAATAAATGTGTAAGTTACATTTTGAGATCAGTCGGAGGCGTAACCTACGGCTCCCAGCCGTAGGTTACGGCTGTCAGCAGCTCCAAGGTCAACATAGGGTGCCGTAACCTACGGCTGAGGGCCGTAGGTTACGGCTCTGAATGTTCTTTACGGCATGAACCTTCTGTTTTACGGCAGTGCACTTGTGGATCATTGATGGCCGTAACCTACGGCCCCTAGCCGTAGGTTACGGCGCTGAGTGGGCTTTTTCCTTCGTTTCTCCCTCAAAACTTGTTTTCTTCATCTCTTAATGATGCCATCTTCCCACATCCATCCAAGCTTCCTAAATCCTGCACTTTGAGCGCCTTAACACCTGCAACATCAAATCTCTCGTAGTTACTAAGTTCAAACAATAAACCGAATAAAGTATGAGATGTATGTATTTTTAGCTTGTTTAAGGGTTGTCCTACGGACCACCCGTCAGTACGCAACATGTGAAAGTCAGATTAATTTATAGATTTATAAAAGGAATTGTGATGGCTACTATATATAATATTAATGGTTCATTTTCGAATTGTTGGGACGCGGAATTTGTGTTGGTTCAAAAACGTGTATCTCTAAGTGGTTCGACGTTTCGCATTATCATTATAAAACAATAAACAATCAAAGAATAGGGTATGTCTGTGACACTTCGGGTTTTCCCGAGCAACCTTATTGTATAAGATGGTAATGGACAAATATTGTTTTGGTGATGGTATGCAAGGTTGTCATGACATCTAGATTATATGTATACATGTTCCTACTTTGTGAAATGTATGTTGGGGGTTAGTGGAATGATGATGTTCATAAGTTCTGGATAGAATGAGTATAATATGCTGATATAAATGTGGTTAGGATTGGATATGTTGCTTGTGATAAAAACCCTGAATGATGAACTGTTTGAATGTGTGATGAATATTTGAAATATGCTATTTTGATCCATTTTGATAGTGTACGGTGGGATAAAACATGTTTATACAATCTGATTGGATCGTACAAAAGTTGGTGAAGGTTCTAGAAAGATTCCATCTGTGGTTGCGAGTCGAGAACAAGTGGTTCCGACTCGAGACCACATAGTGACTACTCGAAACCATGATGCGCACACCAGAAGACTCAAGATCAGCCAGGTTGCGACTTGAGATCTCCTGATCTCGACTCGAGACCTGACCCGAGACCTCATAGATTGTGACTCAATTATGCACTACTCGAGACCTTCTGCTTGCGACTCGGAATCTCAAGGTTGCGACTCGAGATCTTTTGGTCTCAAGTCGAGACCGCCCGGTTTCGATTGGACTACTTAACTTAGTTATTGGGTCGCACTATGTGATGTCATGTTTTGGACTGTGTGTTACTATTACTGTTTAATTGCTTGTGTGTTAGGACAGGCCCAATAACATATATATACTAGTATGACATGCATGCTATGTGTTAGATGCGTGTAGGATATACGTGACTTATTTGTACCCAAACATGACCTATACTGGTAACCATAATAGGACGTGGTTGACCATCAAACTTGACCAAATAAACTGTCTGCCGAGCAAACCGAGGTGAGTTCACAACTTTTCTAAAAGCATGCGTTCCCGGTGGTTGGGAAACGGAACAAACAACGCTATCTCCTTGTGTGGGATACAACAACGCTACCTCCTTGTGTGGGGTACAATCATACTTTTCTCCCCTTGTGTGGGACATACAGTTAATTACTATCTATATTAGATGCAACAAGTGTACTAAACGAAACTCTATCACGGAAGTCCCCACTTACATATACCGATTAGTCGCCGGGGCCTGGCGAACGTGTTATTTGTTGAGAGCGCTATTTAGGTCTCAACAGCCTCACACCGTGCCTGGATAAGATCGGTCGTGAACTAATAGACTCTGGCAACCGTCAATGATGATAGACATTGACAAACGGGGCACACTACGGAAACGTACAGTCGCAAGGATTCGGTATCACGCAGTTTAGTAGCTTACATATGGGGTAGCTCCCCATCGCATGATATAAATGAGTAAATTAACAACAGAAACAAGTTTTTGGAATTAAAACTGGACAAAACTCGTGAACTCGCCAACTTTATGTTGACACCCTACTGCATTGTTTGCAGATACTTAGTGACTTTGGAGCTTGCTGCTTGGGGATGTGTAATGGATGTCTTAACCCGTCTGTTGGGTTCCTTAAATAATCTTGAACTACGAACTTTTGCTTGAACTATTTAACTTATGCTTCCGCTTTTACTTAAATTGTTTTGAACTTAGAAACTTTGGACTTAAACTCTAAATTGTCACTAATCGTATTGGTTTCGCGAAACTATTTTACTATTACTATATCTGTTCAATATGATTGGTGGCTGGATCCTGGTCAGTCACACGCCTCGCGATGGTACTCCGCATGTGGAATTTGAGGGTGTGACAATGTCGGTTGATGAATTTTATTTACGTTAAAAAATTGAATCGTTACCTTTTTTTTCCAATTTACGTTGATTATGTGTGTTGGACCTACAAAAAAAAAACAAATGATACTAAAAAGCCAAAACATGATCAAGTGATCAAGAAATAAATAGAAGATTGAACCAGATTCCTCCCAAAGATAGTGAATCTTGAACACCTGGATCAGAGCATCTGTTGAAGACATGTTATCCACTGTTTGAAGCCTTAGAACCGCTGTTGATGAAGAAACAAGTTCTGGTCATGACCAAAGCTCTGTTGAAGACAAAGGTCTGCTCATGAAGACCAAACATCTGTTTGGAACAAAGCAACAGAGGATTGAAAAATAGATGTTTCCTAATGTAATAGTATTAGCTTATTTAACAGTGTTTAGCATAATTAGTCAGATGTTTGATTCCCATAGATGTTTGCAACATCTGTCGAATATTTTCTGTTAGGAATGTTAGATGTCACTATCAGGGTGATGTCAGCCAATCACAAACAAACCTTTTGTACCTAGTACAAATAGATCTCACATGTTAGAGATCTATTTTTCACACATCACCTTTTCTTTTGTACGAACAGAGTTGTTTGTGATCAGGATGAGAGAGAGTTTGTAGAGTCAATATTTCTGTAAAACTTGTAATCATTAGATTCAATGGAAAACGGCTATTGACAATAATTCCTTGTTTGTGATTATTATTTTACTTTGCAATACAAAATTGTTTGTTCTTAATTGTCATTAGTCACAAGCCTTATAAACTCGGACCTAACAATTGGTATCAGAGCTTGGTCACGTTAAACTTGATTTCACAATCAGTTTAACATACAAAGATCAGCTCACAAAAGATCCAAATATGTTCGTAGCTTAGAGTAGTAAAGTGTAGAACTCAAAAGTGTCTAACACATACTCTGTTTTTTTCGAAAGAACAAAAGAAAATGGCAAAAAATGATCCCCATAACATCGGCTTCAGTAACAAGCCTCCCATGTTTGTTAGATCTTGATTAAATATCTCGCAACGTAGGATGGCTCATATACCTTCTCAACAAAACACCAGGTATTGGAAGTTTATTATATACGGACCTCACCTTCCAATGGTACTTAGTGCCGAAAACCCCGAGTGTGCAAGAGCCAAAGAAGTTGGAAAATTAATCAGAGCAACATTTCCAAAAATTCAAGCTAGATGCCAAAGCCTTTATCATTGGGGCCATGGCTCTGCGGAATGAAATCTATGCAGGTATGTTACATTGCAACAGTGCTAAAGAGTTATAGGATGCATTGAAAGAGCATGTGGGTGGAATAGAGGACGTTATTGAGAACACTCAAGAAATCCTTAACCAACAATACGAGACTTTCACACACGTCATGGGAGAAACCCTTACACAGCAGTTGAACGGTTTTCATGTCTAATCAGTGAATTAAAGTTGGTAAATAAGGAAATTTCAAAATCGACTTTAAGTAACTGATTTTTAAGATCTCTCCCTGAGAAGTGGGATATTATTGCTATAGTGATGAGAAGATCCCCTAACTTCAAGGACATGACCCTGACTCAGCTTCATGGAAAGCTCTTAACATTTGAGAGAGAGCTTGTCTAGAAAAAGAAGCTCCATGTAACTGGAAAAGTTTCTGACAATTATGTTTTCGCAAATACGGCATTTCTGAGTCAGGAAGGATCATTCTCAGGAATGATAAATGATCAGAGTTTTGATCACAATATTGATATTTCAAGTGGAATCAACTCTGATCAATATTCGTCAAATTGTGCATTCACAGCGAATGATGATAGTCATGGCCCTGATAGTTTGTCATTTGTCCTTGATGATCTGAAGCATATAGACCCAACTGACCTTGAGGAAATGGATATATTGCACCAAGTGGCACTACTAAGTCTGAGAGCAAATAATTTTTACAAAATGACTGGTAGGACATATCTAGGGTTAAATGGGAGGTCAAAGGTGGGGTTGGATAAATCTAAAATCAAATGTTTCAAGTGTAATAGATTAGGTCACTTTGCAAGAGAGTGTAGGAGTCAGTCAAACAAATCTGCACCATTGATCACATATCCTAACCAAAGACCTCAATCTAATACATAACAACAGTTTTATCAAAATACCCCTGGACCAAGTGTACGAAACACAACCCATTTTGCACAAAGCATGAACCCTGTGCCTGTGCATTATGTTCAAGCAACTCATGTTCCTTAGGTTCAGTATGTTCAAGTGTGTCGCAACCACCGACCCCTACCCCGGGAGCGGGTGACGTGAGATCCAGATCAGTGGTATCGGTGTTTATTAATTTGGCAGCGGAATACATCAGGACCGTAGTTAGGAAATATTTTTATCAGAGTTAAACACCAAACTTTTTATAATAATAAATCACTAGGGTAAAACCCAAGTTCATTTGATAGTACATTTGTAGGGATAAACCCTATTTATTGAAAACAATAACTCCTTTTTATTTAGGTAACTTTTATAGCCACTTTTCCAAGCCTTCAGTGCTCTCCAACTTGCTTCTATTGGCTTTCACATTGTGTTACCTAAAACGTGTTTTAAAAACATTTTATCAGCAAGAAATACTGGTAAGTACACTTCAATTTTGTAAAGCATCAGTTGTTTACACATTACAGTATTAAGGGCGATTACAGTGTTTATATCTACACAATTACTCGGTCAGTACGTGTCACTCGACGGATCTGTGACTATGGTCATATCACACATTGGATACCCATGCCCAATTGTGAAGGTTATCAAGTACTGTATACATACCCCATAATACTAGCAGCAATTAAAGACTTACAAAGACTTAATCGCTGTAATTGTATTTGAAAACATTTTAGGTTTTGATAAAACATTTTTACTCACAAAAATGTACTCTCAAATAGTGAGAAAAAGTGAATGTACTTACATTGTAGATTTAGGTGATACTACTATAGCTTCCTGGTGATTCTCCCGGGTACTATCTATTAAAATTAAACAATGCACATGTGTTAGTAAAATAACCCAAATCATATTAACCTTACAACTCGAGACAGAATTCCAATGACTGAGTCAGGCAGAGCCTTGACATGCATTACAGAATCCTAGATCAATCGAGAGTAACACGAGACAGAACTCCAACGACTGAGTCAGGCAGAGCCTTGACATGCGTTACGGAGCCCTAAATCGATCGTGTAAGGTAACAGCGGGGTTATAGTACTTAAAACAAGGAAGATCTTCGATTTATAGTGGGTATTATGCCCGGGTATAATTTCTACTATTAGAAATTGAGAGAGAATTTTAGGTTTTGAACGAATCGAAATGAACTCATCGACCTCTATTTATAGTCCAGATTTAAGGCGGTTCGCGCCCCGCGAAGAAGACAGGGAAGGCCTTCGCGGCCCGCGACAACAGTAGGTTAGGCCGTAGGCTTAGCCAGTCAGCGAGTCTAGCTTCGACACTTGTCGGCATGGGTGTCCGACAAGCAACAGATGCTCGCGCCCCGCGAGAGACCAAGGAGGTCTTGGTCGCGGCCCGCGACAACCTTATATATTTTGTTTTTCTTGTTTTTTATAAATACAAGGGTATTTCGGGCTCGTTTCTCGCATATGGGGTATATTTTAGGAACGTTTAGGGTTACGCTAAGGGTTCTAGGAGGGTTGTTATAAAGTGCCTGTTGCACATGTTCAAGCACCACAAGTTGTTCTTGCTCCTGTTCCGGCACCTACGAAGCCTAATCAACAAAGCATCTTTACTCAAGGCTATATTAATTGGAGCAGATTTCCATAAAACTTAACTGATGAAAATTTTGCATTAATAGCAAATGATTGTGATGAACATGCAATTTTTTGTTTTACGGCATTTGAACATATCTCAAGAGGAGAAGATCAAGATGCTTAAACAACTATTGGTGAGAGTCTTGTTGAGGAAGCTACTAATAGCTCAGGTCAAAAATATGTCTGTGACAAAGGGTATTCAGAGAGGATTGAAGAAAACTATCCAAAAATTTTCACTTAATGCATCAATGTTGATTAAGTACAAATGGCCGCTTCTAAGATTCTGGCCACTCATCATCATGATTCGATCTTCTAGGGTTGCTGTAGATCTTGATTGCATGAAAGATTGATGAAAATCGAGGTTGGGAACTTGGAATTCGTCATTGGGAGGCCAAAAACGATTAGGGTTGAAGGTATTTGCGGGTTGAATTTATATCTTTAAATAGGGTGAGAACCTGAATTTTCACGTGTATATCTGCTACCTAGCGCAAGGTGGCGCCCCTCCTATCACAAGGTTGTGCTGGGAGCTGAAATTCTACTGATTTGCGCCAATCTAGCACAAGGTAGTGGCAGATCAGCACCATCTTACGCCAGTCACTGGTTTCTTTTCCTTTTTCATGTTTTTTAACTCCCGTCTTGCGTGTAAGCTTCCATTCCTTCATAATGCTTTCTGAAAACCTCTAAGCTCCAAAGCCATTCATTAAGCTCCAGGTTCCTGCGAATCGAATCGAATGAAACTCAAAGTAACCATGTTTTGTGATAATAAACACTTAAAACCAAATACTTACACATGTTAAAACATGGTGATTTACCCTTCTATCACCTTCCATATGTTTTAGTTGCCTCAAAACTATTCATAGAAACCATATCATGTTGTATGGTCTCCTTTTCCAACTCTTTGATCACATTATTCGTTGTTGCACTTGTTGTTTTTGGCATGATAAATGGAACCTCAATACTCATTTTCTCATTTGACACAATAAGTGAAGTTTCATTATCAAGTATCCCATTTTGATTTTTTTTTTTTTTTTTTGAGTTCTTTTTCACCATTTCTTGAACTGTCACCCACACTAATATTCATCTCATGGCTAAATCCTTCATCCATTTCATCAAACACCTTAGGTGCGGTTTCATCAAATTTTATGTATAGGGAAGAAGATGGATTGTGAGGAGACCATGTATCCTTCAATCTGTTTGAATCCAAATTTAGGGCAAGAGAAAACGCATTTTCCACATTTTCAAGACTTTATTGGTGCCATTATATAAAAACATCCCCTATTTATGGTTTTAGACCATCAATGAAGAGGTATATGGCATAACCCTCACTGATTTTAGACCTTATTGAACAAGAAATTGAATTCATTACAACAGTCAATAACCGTACCTTCTTGGCTCAGTGCCATAATCTAGCCCCAAGCATCTTCCATGGTGCTGATTCTTGATCAATCTGTTTGTTTTTGAATCACTGATGCCTTTGATTCCTGATTTTTTTTTGTTGTTAGAACCCATTTGTTAACCGATTCCCACCATCAATTATTGTTGTTGTTGTTAGATTCCAACACTCAGTACTTGATTACTCACTGTCAATTGAAAATTTGAGTTTCCCTGACTCAAGGTCAAGAGGACGATAACTTTGATACCACTAGACAAACCAGCAATCAAGCTATAAGATCGATAAAGAGGATAAGAAGAATACTTAAGGGAAGAAGAAAGGTAAAACCCAATTCAATTCATCGATGTTTCTATCTCATTCATCAAGTCGCTTAAGCACAGCCATGTAACTAACTGTTACACAATAGACCCTTGACAATATGATAGTTACAGAATAGACCTTATACTTATTATCTCTAGTTAACTCATAACAGTTATCCTCAAGATCATTAATGTTTTGATTAAGTAAACCCTATCACCAAGAAATTTTGAAACTAAACAAGCATATCACAAAACTTCAAAGAAATAAATACGAATAAATTTTCCATCATACAGTAACTTTATAAACATAATAAAACATAAATTCTATCGTAACTGATTTGTTTACAATTAGATCTACATAAAAAAGACAAATTGAAATATCCTCAATTCAAAATTCAGAAATCAGACATATCCATAATTCAAAATTAGAAATAGAAGCATCCCTAGTTCAAAGTTAAGCATGTATACTTGGATACAATTATACAATCAATATGAACAGGTTTTAATCGCAACCCTCCTTGGTCGATAGGTTTCAATCTCACTATGTGACTATTGTGAGCTCGCATGCGCGACCCTCCTTAATCGGCAATCAGATTTGATAATCAAGAATACTGAGTCGTCGGTTCTTTTTGTCTTTGTCGCCAGCCTTGGTATTATATAATTGTATTTAGTTTAAAACATCATTGGGGTTAACATATGTAGTGGCTAATTAGGTTTAACTGAAAAGTGACTTAATTTTTTAATAGGCCTAAACTAAATCAAAGGTTTATAGATTTAACAAACATATTGGGCTTTTTTTAATCTAATTATATTATAAATATAGGTTAAGGTTCCTCTATAAAGGACCATTCATGTAAGAAGTCTAAGAAGGAATAAGATGAGGACATGTGGCATTGATAAAAATAAGTCATTAAGAGTATTAGTGTACTTGTCCATAACGCAAATAAGGAAAGATAATGCAATTTCGTTTAGGATAGATTTCTAGGTTTTATAATTTTTTAACCATATCTCTGATTTAATCTTACATGATTGGTGTTTTAATAAAGTTTTCAATTCATAGTGTTTTACAACCTGCGTTTCGAGAAGATGTTCTTAGTATGGTGTTTTATTCAACCGTAATAACACAACATCAATACATGGTGTTTTAATCGCACATGGTGTTGTTACCTGTTTACATAACATGGTGTTTTAAAAAAAGTTTTAGTTCAATTCTTGTGTTTTACAACCTGCATTTTCTAGATGATGTTCTCAGTATGGTGTTTTATTCGATCGTAATAACACAACATTAATACACGGTGTTTTTTTATCGCGTATGGTGTTTCTACATGTTTACATAACATGGTGTTTTAATACAGACTTAGTTCAATTCATGGTGTTTTACAACTTGCGTTTCTAGAAGATGTTTTTAGTAGGGTGTTTTATACGTAATAAGAAGATATTTCTTAGTATAGTGTTTTATACATGCATTAACACATGGTGTTTTAAACATGCATTTCCATAATGTGTTTTAGTATTTATACCAGTGTTTTTTTTTTCTCCGGAACCCAATTTTTGGTCGATCATCCATTTGTTTTTTAGAAATTCTGATTTTGAAGGAAGAAAGAGAGCTTGTAATCGCAAGTTATATATGGCAGTTTCTGATTTTAAAACAAGATCAATTACCATTCTACCGTATGTTCCTCAATCAATAGCTATTTAAATAGCACTATGTACAATTTTGCCATGACTAGATCTTAACCACATGTTAATCCATCCAATAACCCTTTTCCTCGAGTCCTCTCTCTCACATAGCTAATACAGTATTACTCTTCATAACGTATATCCATTTGAATACAATAGTTTATACTCATGATCCATACACTCAAATACACATAGTTTATAATTTTATATACATATTTAATCATCGGAGGTGTTCGCAAGGCTAAAGTCTCAGGACCCATTCTTGCGAATCTTTTTGTACTTTGTCTATGTGATCATGACAACAAGGAAGGGATCCAATGATTATCAAGAGTATCTCGACATATTTATGCTTCGACAATCCACTTTAAATCCATGAAGAGGCCCATATCGACACCAAATAATTTGCTTTATACATATCATGACATAAAACTAGAAAAGAAAAGAGAAATATTTATATATAAATAAATAAATATAGAAAGAGCCAGCCAATGATAAGCGGAAACAAACTGTGTTTATATATAAATAAATATAGATATAGATAGAGCCAGCCAATGATAAGCGAAAACAAACTGTGTTGTGTGTGACAGGAAGACAATAAAGTAGTTCTGCAAATTAGAAAACGACCAAAAACTGAAAGAATTTTTTGATGAGCAAAAGTGGTCCACTTTCACATTGCTTTTTTCACACCCAACTGACAACCGGTTAGTAGGCCCATTTTCTGTCCTCCAGCCCCAAACAAAAACTCTCCATCACAATTTCTTTTTTCTTCAAATTAAGACATGATTTATAGAATAAAAAATTGTTTAAATATATACTCATTTATTTAAAATAAATAAAATTTATAGAATAAAAAATTGTTTAAATATATACTCATTTATTTAAAATAACTAAAATCAAATAGATTTGATTTTATTGCCGACAAATTTTGTGTTTCATCTTTATCTTAATAAATACTTAAATCAAATATTAAAGGAAAAGAAACTTAAATTAGTTAAAGTTGTATTTGATCTTTATCTTAATAAAAACTTAAATCAAATATTAAAGGAAAAGAAACTTAAATTAGTAAAAAAGTTGAAGATAGTTTTCTAAATGATCGTAAAGGCTAGTTTTGTATTTCATCTTTATATTACATCTATCTTCTCTAGTTGCTTAGCTCGATCCTCTCTCGGCTCCAAAGGCTAAAAAGGTGTTGGTCAAGGCGATTGTGATGTCGACATGGTGGGTTCTATGGAGATGGTGAAAGAGATTGCTAAAGTAATTTTGAGGATGTTCTTAGTTATTCTTTCATGTGGTATGTTAATATGAATAAAAAGGCTAATTCGTAATGGGATAATTGGTTGCAAAACCCTTTAGTGACATTAAATCATGTTTTTTTCTCCTTTCTAGTAACTTGTTAGGCACTGTTTTATACAACTTCAGTCATTCAATAAAAAAATTCATTATTCGGTATTAATAGAACTCATACTATTAAATACAGTAGAACCTCTGTAATTTAATACTCGATAAATTAATACCCTAGATAAATTAATAATTTGTCCGGTCCCAACTTGGGACCGATACAAAATTGGACCCCAATCGATAAAATAATAAGATAATAAATTTTTTTTAAAATCTCAATGTAAATATATAGGTCCTAGCGAAAGTAATTACTAAAATATTCCAAAATTTTAGAATTGTCTAGTAAAAAATGAATCTATAGTCACTTGTAAATATATTGGTCCCATTAGGCCATTATATTGTTCAATCTAAGATCTATGTACATTGAATTTGACAAGTTCATTAATGTGTGAATGTACATGGGAATTTTGAAGGTCCTTATTTCTTTTTTATTCAAATAGGTAGAGTGAACATACATGGAAATTTTGTAGGTCGATGCATTAATTTGAGAGTTGCTCACGAATATAAGCCAATTCTTTAAATTAATAATTTATTAATTTATCGATATAATAATATCTCGCTAAATTAATAAAATATATCGATCCCAACATTATTAATTTATAAAGATTTTACTGAATATACCCTGGTAAATTTATCATATTTATTTATTACATGTAAACTTCTATGATGGCTGTGAACAAGTTGAACTAAACTTGAGTTAGTCTAAGCTCAAGTTTGCTCCTTATATAAAAGCTCGAGTTTGAGCTGTTTATTATTTGTTAATTATTCATCTATTTTATCAATGTTTAGTCCATTTTTATCCGGTGATTTGATGAAAATTATCACTTCAATTCAAAAGTTTAAATGTTGCATCTAGCACATTGTGATCCAAAAAACTTATCATATTAGTTTGATCACTAAGACCATCCAATTTTTCTGTTGAAACTAATTGGTATTTTAATATTTTTCATATGAGGCTGAAGAAACACTGGTTAAATTGACCGAAATCAACTGAATTAGGGGGTTTGAATTTGCATAAAAGGGGTTTATCTCTTCTCGTTCGGTTCGTGGGTGACTGATCTCCTTCTTCACAATAACTGCAAAACAACCACCGTTAGACTCGCCACGGGGAGAATGGGGGTTCTCTCCATGACCACCCTCCGGCGTGAGAATAAGTACAGGGTTTGATGAAGAAGAAGAGGTGTAAGTGAAGTGAATGTAACTTGAGAATTATACCTGAATTATCCTTCCATTTATAGCCGAAGTTTTGGCGGGAAAACCTGTTGGCGAAAACTTGACAGAAGATGCTTTTCCGTAAGCGGTTATTCTTCCTTTCCGTTAATCGCTAACGAGTGTGGGAGCACACGGACCGTGATCTTGATCAACGGTTAGGGTATCGCCACGTGGAAAGTGGGTAAGTGAAGATTTCTCTTGGATTCCGTGCCATTATCGTGACTTCAAGGGAGTCTGGGATGATGCCACGTGGCCATTCGGTTATAACCGTCTGGTGGTGCACGATGGAGCCTTCTAGAAGAAAACAGCTGTAATTCTGTGTGGCTCCTTATTGTATGGTACCAGTGAAGTACATAATATCCAAGTATGGATATTATTTATGCGGAAGTGTTTGTTAGGATTTTTATCCTTAACTGCTATGCAAGGATTTGCTAGTTTCCTTTTGGCGCGCAAGTGTAGGATATTGTTTTCTTTCTTAGCTCTCTTTGTAGGACCAGTGCGCGGCCGCGCAAGGTCTAAAGAGGGTTAGAAGGACGAAGTTGTGGTATGGTCCCAAGTACTTGAAGCAAGGTTTTTGGGACCTTACCCCTTCAAGTCCCCCAGTCTAATGTTGCTCTTATGCAAATAAGTGGAGCACTGGACTATGAGAGAGAGGTGCTTTTGCTGTAGAGTTTTTGGCATGGAAGTGGAGAATCTTTTTGGAGAAGATGCTCTTGCTCATTATTCTGATTTTGAAAATCTTGACTTTGGGTATGTGGAAAGGTACAATAATGACTGTTGACGTGTGACAGGCTGTCACTATCAGCTGCACGTTACTGACCGTATTTCCCACGCGCGCGTGAACTCGCGTTTATTGTTCTTTTTCACTCGCCCCTGACGCTTGGATAACTGTGCTACCCCCGAAAAAGGTGTTGTTGCAGTTGTCTAGGTTATTTATGGCGGTGAGTACATAAACCTTTTCAACTGCTTATTTTCGTTAAATCCTTTTCTTCTTCGTCTCCTTTATTCGTTTCTTGAAAGGGTTTGCAATTTCCCTCTCTTATGTCAACCGGAGATCATCACGAAAACTCTGCTGAAGAAATGGCTGCCGAACTTCCACCATTGAAGTGGTCTAGGGAAACTTTCGACGATTTGATTCGAAACTTTAAATTTCCGGAAAGTTGGGGTGCTCGGTACCCCGACGAGGGTCAAACGGCGGCGGATGCTCCGATCGGGTATATCACTTTATTTTGGGACTTTTTCTCTGCAGGTAATTTCCGATTGCCTATGATGAAATTTTTCCTTGATATTCTTGATTATTACAAATTTCACATCTCCCAGATGCACCCTATTGGTATGGTTAGGGTTCGTCACTTCGAATTTGTGTGTCGTACAATGCATATTGAACCGACGGTTCCTCGATTTCGAGTGTTCCATCAAATGCACTGTTCTCAGATATTCTATTCGTTTATGCAAAGGGCATCTGCGAATAAGATCTTGCTGCAACCCCCAAAGTCGTTTCATGACTGGAAACAAAAGTTCTTTTTTATTAAAGTTGGGGTTATTCCGATGAGAATGACTTTTAGAGGGAAAGAGGATGTTCCCACCGAGACGATTCAGACTCCTTTTTCTGAAAATTGGTACCAGGAATTGAAGGACGTTCCGTCGATTGCTTTGCCGGAGAAAGCCCTGGTTGGGGCTGGTATGAGTCTGAACTGGCGGATGAACCGTGAAGAGAAGCCGGTGTATATGGAGGATGGCAAAGGTACGATTTTGGGGTTTGCCCTGTTTGCTTTCTTTTCTTGTGTTTTTTTTTTTTTTTTTTTGAATTTGCCTTTGTTTCTCTTTCTTTGCAGTTGTTTCTTTGTATGTTGTTGCCTTTGAGAGAGAAGGTGGGAAGATGGCTACTATTCCCAAGAAACCTGAAACCTGATAAGGAGCTCTGGTATCACCGCATTGTGAGGAATTTTGTTCTTCCGTGAAATGATGATCTGGTCGCGCAACCTGCTGCTGGCGCTGGTAATTTTTTATCGTATTTCTGTTTTCTTCTATTTTGTGCGTTTGAATAAGTCAATCTTTGTGCTTCTCAGTAGGTGAGCTGTCTAACCTGGGCATAGGCCCGGAAAAGAAAAGACGTGCGCCCGCTGCTACTGATGCGTCGAAAAGAGTGATGCGGAGAAAGCTCAATCTTTTAAGGCCAAAAATCTGGGAGGAGAGAAGAAAAGTATGCGCCATTCCTCTGACTCCTGGTGTGATTATGTGGTGGTATCTGACTCGTTGGAGGGTCTTGCGCCTGCAGTTGTGAGGAAACCTAAACCGGAACCGAGGGATACTGCTGACATCCCTCTGTCGAACCCTGATGATCCCATCGACTTAGAGTCGAGTCCTGAGCATCTGCTGAGGAAGAAGGCGGGAAAGAGGAAGCAAACTAATGCTAAAGCTGAAGGTCAGCCTGACAAGAAGGTCCGGATGAAGAAAATCACCAGAAGGGGCAATCTTGATGCCTTTATTGCAAAACCTGGTCCTGGTAGGCATTTTTCTTTGTTTTCCTCTAATGTGCCTTGAATGATTGTAACATATATGTTTGTTTTTACAGAAAAGCTAAATTCTCCTGTTCAAACGGAGCCATCATCTGTAGTCAATGAGGAGCTTCCGCCCTCTCCTCCTCGCGTCCCTGTTAACGAACCTTTGGGGAACGCTGAGATTCCTGAGAATGAGGCAGAGAAGACTGCTGGGGCAGAGAACCCTATGGTTGAGAAACTAGCTGATGCTGCTGTTGATGCTGAGAAAATTACCAACCTGGAGGTTGTGGATGTTAGTGCTGGTTGTCCACAAACTCCTGAACTTGCTGCCCAAGACGCGGAGAAAGGGAAGTTTGCTCAAGAGATCCCTGTGACAATGTCTCCTTCTGCGGCTTCTGGTTCTGAGAATGTTGAAAAGAATCCTGGTGGGAACCAAGGTTCTTTTGTTCGATCTAATGAAAATTCTCCTATCCGCCCGGATGAAACTCCGGGGGATTACTATTATAGATGCTATTCGGAGAAACATGCTGATGAAATTCACATGCCAGTGTGGAAGTTAAAGAAAGGGGACACCTTTTCAGATTGGCGCGTGTGCCGAGATTGGTTACAAGGAACCTTTCCTTCTGTGGAGATTAAATTTCAGGAAGGACGCCTTCATGATCAAACCTATCATGCTTATCTTGAAGAAGTTGCCACTTATACATCTACTATGCACCGCATAGTGCGTGAGTGGCATAGCATGCATAAGGAGTGGGCTGCTTTTAAAGCATCCAAGAAGAAAGCTGCTGAGGATGAGGCCCGAGCTACCCAGTTGAGGGCAAAACTAGAAGCTGATCTGGCCAAATTTGAGAATGATCGGAAGACTGAGGAATGGTTTGTTGCGGGGTGGAAGAGAAAGGCGGAAGCTGAAGCTGCCCTTCTTTCCGAGGAGCGTAAAAATTGGAAAAAGATCTGTGAAAAGGATAATGATGAGAAGATGGGTCTCCGCAATGTTATCAACAATCTTAAAGCGGAAGTTGAAAAGTTAAAGAAACAGGATGCGGAGATCGATAAATTGAAGAAGGAAAAAGCTGATGCTGAAGCCGCGCAGGATGAAGCGCGTTCTCATAGGGAAAGAAGTGAACAACGAGAGGTACATACCTGCGCTACTCTTGCCCTTAGAGATAAGGAGATAGAAGAACTTATTGCTTTACTATCTGAGCAGGAACAACTTAAGGCGGAAGTGGAGTCTGCTAAGAAAGATCTGGAGCTTGTGCGGACCGAGAAAGCTGAAACTTCCCGCCATCTCGCTGAAACCGAAGAAAAGTTAGAAACTTCTGAAACTGCGCGGGCAACGGCGGAGAGTGAGCTTGAGCCTTTGAAAAGTGATATGTTATGGTTGAAAGAGCGTGGAATTGCAAGTGTAAGTTTCTTCTTCTTTCTTTTGTAATTCTCGGAGATGTTTTGCGCGTCTTCTTACTTTTTCTTTTTTGTTCAGGTTGCAGAATCAGTCCTTAACTCTGAAGAGCTAGACAAAACTGTGGCGCACTTGTTGGTTGCTGCGCGAAATGATGGTTATGCCCAAGGGTATGCAGAATGCTCGCACCGTGTGGTTAACGCTTTAAAGGTTGACTGGGATACTAGAAAGTCTGCTACCCATGGTGTAAATACAGATGCTGCCCTTGCTGCTGCGAAGACAGAATTTAATAACTTACAGCTTACAATTATGGATTTTATCAATGTTGCGTTACAGTCTGAGGACCATGTGGCGCAATTGAAAGAAATCTTCCCAGATAGAGAAGAAGATGAGGATGAAGACCTAGCTTAGGTTTTCTTTGTGATTGTATGAACAATTAACTTGTAGGTTTTGGGATGTGGATCCCTGTTTTGTTAATGCGCTGCTGCGCAAGTAACTTTGATTAATACACTGTCGTGTATATTTATAATTTTATGTTAAGGCGTGTGGCGCACCAGTAACTAGTATGAGATGTGTTTTAATTCACAATATTTTGCATGAGTTTAATTGCTTTGATTAGGTAAGGCGAATAAAGATGGTATAAAGCTCATGTGTGAGCGTAAGGTCTGGTGCGATGTGTGTAATCGCTGACCGCTCATGAGACTTGTGTTATATCTACCATAATGTTTTTGCGCTTACCAAAAGGAATTGCATGCACTTTGTAATAAATACAGAAATAATAGAAACTTTGTTTTGATTCATGATAGGGCACAGAGGCCATGGTACAAAGTCTATTTTAGGATAATTACATGAAACTTAACTTACACTATAGTCCTTGCCATGAATTGATAAGCTTCAGAGCTTGACCAACCTGCGAGGAGACTATAGTATGCTGCTTACTTCTTCGCCTTCTTACTTGGGCCCTCCTCGCCGCGAGTGATTTGTTTTATATCTTTCCGCACATTCTGCAACAAGTGGGTTAGCTCGCCACTTTTGAGCGCTTTTTCAATTTCAGTTCGGAGAGAGATACAGTTGTTGGTAGTGTGACCATTATCTTTGTGGTAGTCACTGTATTGATTCGGGTCTTGACACCTCTTATTCTTCATAGGCGGAGGGGTCTTGAACTGATAGTCCTCCGTGCTCAGCACCTCCACTGGAGTTTTGGTCAGAGGGGTCCACTGCCTCTCTCTGTTTTCCTGCTTTGCCTCTCTTTACGCAGCGAGCTTGTTTATGGTAGCTCGCGTGTCCTCAGACGAATAGTTTCCAGAGTTCGAGTCGCGCCAATTCTTTTTAAACTTTTTTCCGCTGCTCGTGCTCATGTCTGTTGGGCGACTGTGTGGTGGTGGCGGTCTGTTAGAGCTGAGATTCTTCTCCGTCTGGGCGTACACTTTGGCTGCCGCCATCAGTTTCTCCCAGCTCTTTGGTAGCCCTTCCGTTCCAGACAAAACCTTTATCATGTTGTCATAGCGGACGGCATAATTAAACTGTGCTCTGATCAAATGCTCATGAACGTCTCCTATTTCAAGCATTTCTTTGTTGTAACGTGTGACGAAATCTTCTAAGCTCTTGTCGGCGCGCCTCCAGATATTCATGACGCCTGCAGTATCCCGGATAGACCTCCTTTGTTGGCTGAAATGCACCAGGAATTTTTCTCGCAGGTCCACCCATGATGTTATCTTTCTAACAGGCAGGTTATCGAACCATAGTCGCGCTGCGCCTGTGAGAGTCTGGATGAATAGATGACACCACATCGGTAAAGTCCATCCTCCCACCAATCCTGCACTAGTGAAGACCCGAAGATGGTCATCCGGATCTGTCATGCCATTGAACTTGCCAACGTTGGATGGGAGTTTTGCTTTCTCCAAGGGAGCCAAAGCGATTTCGCTGATAAACTTGGAATTTTCTGCTGCTTCCGCCGGGCGGTAGATCAAATTGTAATCGTGTTCTGCTTCAGGATTATAAACCGCGTGGGGTTTACAACTTTTGTAATTCAGTTGCAACCGATTGAACACGCTTGTACTGTCCCCCTCTTGGTATGTTCTGCCGTACTCACTGGTGTGGGTGTTCCGTCGCGGGCCCAATCTGGAGTGAACTGACTGCCTTCGGTGAGAATGAGATTCATCGTGATACTTTCTTCGTCGATTTTCAGAGTGAGTATGTTCATATCTCGCTGGAGATCTAGAGTAACCTTCTGTGTCTTCTACCTGAACTCGTGATGGTGCATCATGATGGGAAACATGTGGTACCGATGGTGCTCGAGTACGAGATACAGGTCTTCGTGACTGAGTAGGAGGAGCAGTTTGTGCACAGAGTTGTGCATACACAGCGTTTATCGCTCCTTGGGATCTTACATACCAAGAGATGGGGGTTTCTCCAGGAGGTAGAATTGAGCTTATTGGAATTTCAGGCTGCATTCCTGGAGTGACAGGGTCATTCGGATGATTATCAGTGTACTGAACTTCATTATCATCCGAAGCCTCTTCCACAATCCCTTCCACTTGGGTATTGTGAGCGAAATTTGGCCGAGGGCCGGTTTGACGGTTCGTCGGAGTTTCTTCCATTTGAAAAACGGAGATGAAAAAGTGAATCGAAACAAGAAGAAATGAATAAAACTGAGAAATCGGTGGGCGCCAATGAAGAAACACTGGTTAAATTGACCGGAATCAACTGAACCAAGGGGTTTGAATCTGCATAAAAGGGGTTTATCTATTCTCGTCCGGTTCGTGGGTGACTGATCTCCCTCTTCACAATAACTGCAAAACAACCACCGTTAGACTCGCCACGGAGAGAATGGGGGTTCTCTATGTATATACATCTATACATAATTTTAGTATGTATGTGTATAACTTTATATATTTCATAACATTACATATATTATATTATTAGTTTTCTTTATCACAATTATAATTATGCATATAATAGTACTAGGTTAGAACCCCGTGTATTACACGGGTTGAATAAATATAACTTTATATACTAAGTAATAAAATAGTTACATCTTTTAAAAACGCGTGTATTGCACGATTTGAATAAACACATGTCTTACACGAATAATGTAATCCATTAACACATTTAGTCATTAAGATGTGTTTTCTAACAAAATGAACTTTGAGGTACTATTTACTTATGTAACATCTCACTTTATTTTTTTATTAGGTTAGAGAGTTGTGTATTACATGGTTTATAACATTTTACTTTGTTTTTTTATTTATTATTAGGTTAGAAACTTACGTATTACTTGATGTTGGATAATCAGCAGAAAAAAAAAGAAATATTTTAGTAAAAAAATATTAAATACACAAGAGATAAGTTGGATATTATGATGTAATATTATTATTTGATTGGAGTGTAAAACGGGATAATGGGATCCTTTATTAAAAGTAGGATTCTAATATACCACATGTATAAAAAAAATATATATGTTCTACATGTATTGAATGTTGGATATTAGATGTAATATTATTATTTCATTGGAGTGTATAACGGGGTAATGAGATCCTTTATTAAAAGTAGGGTTCTAATTATACCACATGTATAAAAAAATATATATGTTCTAAATGTATTGAATGAATACTTTTAACGAAACAGTTGATTAAAATAAATATTTTTATTTTAATATGTGATTATCAGTTATCCTTGTCCTTATAATCAAATATAAAAACAATTAAAACTACCAATTAACGTTACAAAATGAAAAGTTAATACCCTAAAAAGTGATTTTAAACTATTAGTACCTAAGTATGTTATTTTATACAAATCACAGGGACTAACTATGTAATTAACTCTAAATATTTAAAACGCTAACATATATTTTTAAATTTTAATAATTAATATATGATTATAATAATTAATATATTATTATCATTTTTTTTGTCTTTATCATTAAATCTCTTCTATAAATTTTAAATTTAATATTATCTATAATTAACTTTCCATAATAAAAATTTAAAAAAAATAATTAAGAATGCCTCATAGAGCGCCATGTGTCCTTAATATGGTTTCTTTTATTATATAGTATAGATGTATGTATTTGTTATGTAGTATGCATTTATTAAAATAAACAGAAGCTCTTATATTAATTTAAGCTTGGTGTATAAAACTCGGCTCAAACGCGTATATTAATTGAACTTCAAGACTCAAGTTTGGGATCAATTATCTTTAAGTTTTAAGTCAGTTCAAACATCTTGTGAGGTGATCTCCAATAGCAAATGAGCATGTTGATTTGTTTACATCCACTAACTAGAATTAGTAGGGATACGTTCTTTTTAAAACCAGTATTATAGAGAGAATCGCTATAATCACATAATACACTTCATTTGTATATAACTAGTGGGTGACACCGCGCTTCGCGGCGGGACGACCCGATTTTTTATCCGATATAGCAGTCGAAAGAGAAAACTTACAAAATAAATCGTGGGTAAGTACAAAAGTATGTCGACTTGTGTTTACATCGCGGTGATTTTTCACTTGTCATGCGCCTCTTGCGCATGGGTTGATCCTGTACAGATTAGACAACAGTAGTATGACATATATCAGTTTGTGCAATAGGCTAGTTTGAAGTCATTGTTATCTGCCATAGATGTTTAGTAACATACCTACTGAGCCGACATGAGGACGCTTCGTATTCAAATTAGGAAAGATCTTTTAGCTGTGCATAGTTTTCTGCTAGATGGTAATCACCAAATATTCGAACCATGTCAGCAAGTTACCCAAAAGGATAAATGCAAGCGGCAGAACCCATATTATCACATAGATACACTTCAAAGCAAATCTCACATGTTAACTTCCACAAATAAGAGAATTATTAAGAATCATGAAAGAAGATTCAGGTCTCAAAATGATTGGTCACAATAGAAACTCATTATGATTATAATATTTTATAAATGCAACAGATGCAGGGATTACTATCTTTGCCTAACACTATACAAATGAAACTAATGATCAAGAATATTCCATATGAATAACATAACACAAATATGCATTCTTATTTTCATCATGAATATATAAATACAACAAACACACAGTGAAACAAACCATATACAATTTCATCCAATCTGTAAAGAGTACCTGTTCTTAATCAGGATTCAGGATTGAACCTCAATAAACTTACTCGCCATCCATCTTCTTGCAGCTTCCGATAACTTACGATCTTCAACCTGTACATTTCTCAACTCCGGAGAATTCAGAATTACAAACTCAACGCCTTCCACCCAAATTCCATTGCAGTAAAGCAAATCAACACTCTTCAAATGCTTACAGTTCTTACATAACGCCATAGTTTCCGCCGTAAGATCCGCCTCCGCCACCACTACTTCAGTAACCGCCACCACTTCATCCGTATCCACCACCATCTTCCACCACCGCCGCCGCCACCTCCACCATAACCTCCACCTCCGCCATAGTTTCCGCCGTAAGATCCGCCTCCACCACCACTGCTTCCGTAACCGCCATCAAGCGTACCTGCGATTGAGGTGAATAACACAGAAGTTGGAGCCCTAATTTATTGAAGCGTACCTGTTGGAAGAGCCCTAATCTGAGAAGAAAAGCGACAAACATACCTGCGATTGGGGTGAAGAACACTGATTGGATCCTAATTGTTGAAACCTAGCTGTAATCTTAGACAACGAAGAACAGGAATTGGGTGAGTTTGGGGGCGGTGTGTTGAGGTTGGAGATGGGTTATGCAGAGGAGGTGGGGAAGACCGGAAGATGCCGGTTATATGAAACCCAGAAACCGACACTGTTCCTAAGAGGTTTCATGGATTGTTATTATATAAAATGCATAAAAGATAAGTATAAATGGTAGATCAAGAAAGTGTATCAAATTCAAAGCAATAGATGTATATACAAATTACAATTGTAAAACGTTTTATTGGTTACTAGTTTATAGTCCCGTGTTTTACACGATTTGAATGATAAGATTGGTTGTATTCGAAGAACAGAATAATTACAAAATTTGAATTATTCTTGATATTGCACATGTTAATAATAAGTTTTGATATAAACACATATTACCCTAACATGAACTATCCAAAGCAAGTTAAAGACAATATAAATGACGCGTTTAAACAAATACTTGATATTTATTTGTTACTTTAGTAATAATAATTAGATATTATGTTATGATACGTAAAGAATGTGAAGAAAATTCTTAAATCTCATCCTTATCTTGTGAATGAGACGAAGTAGGAAAAAATCAATGAACACATAAAGGTTTCTTTAAAATTTTGGGATGATAAGGAGTAGGCTCTTAAATCTTAATTGAGATAGAGTTGGTGGCTGAAAATGGCGGTGATGGAGATGGATTGTGATGGGAAATGGTATATCTAATTCTAATAAAAAATTTCAGTTAATGTCATATAATATTTTCTCTTTCAATTCCTTAATAATATTATTAATTAGTTAGTTTTTGTTTGAATTAATAGATAAATTCATCACAAAATATTTAGTTGAAATAATCACTTCACTACATTATTTCTAATATATAAACTAAAATCCGAGTATTATTATTTTACATATTTTTGTGGTGTTGATATGAAATATTGATGCATATAATTAAAAAATAACATTTTTAATAACGTAACACTATAAAAATAACATTTTAATAGCACAACACCATGTTTCTTAAATAATAGCAATGATTTTTTCTCAAACTTTATTTAGGCAAAACAAATAGCGTAAACTAAACCACATGTTTATCCATTTTAAGAAATAATAAAATCATAAGTTTTAAAATTATAGATAATTTATATATTTTTTTAATCATAAATGAGAATTAGATATAATTAATAATATCATTAATATTAATAAGTTGATGGAGAAAATGTCATGTGCGATTTGCTTATCCATTTTAAGAAGTAATAAAATCAAAGATTTTAAAATTATAAATAATTTATATATTTTTTAATTATAAATTAGAATTAGATACTAATTAACTAATAATATGCCACAGAATAGTAATGAAGTTTTAGGAGTGTTCCAATTAGGTCACTAATAAAATTTATTGTTTCAATTAGATCATTCTACTTTATTTTGGTGTTCTAATGCTAGATATTTTACCTAAATAGCAGGTCATAGTCCTACATGGCATTTATTTATGGTTAATTGTTTATCTTCTTTTATGAATATAATTTAAATGCTTTTGGTGTAGTAGTAATTAGTACTTTCTTTTATTAAAAATTTACTGACATGTAACTATTATTCACGATTTTATAAAAATTTTGATAACTTTTTTGAAATTTTGAAAAAAAAATCATAATTTTTAATTTTTTTCGCATTTTTTTTAACTTTTCTACAAATTTTAAAAATTTTTTTAAATCTATTTCGCATTTTTCTAACCCATTTGGCATTTATGTGTCATGTCAACAAATTTTTTAAATAAAAAACCTAAATAAATTCCATTTAGAATTGATGACCTTCTATTTAGGTAAAATATTTAGGATTGAAACATCAAATGAAACTTGAATGACCTAATTGAAACAAAAAAAATTATGAGTGACTTAATTAGAACACTTTTGAAACTTGGTTACTATTGTACAAAGTTAACCCTTAATATTAATGAATTGATGAAGAAAATGACATGTGACATTATAGAGAGTCTTTTATTAGAATTAGATTAGATTAGATTAGATGGAATTCCCATTCACGTTAGATTTAGTATGTTGAATCTTATCTTTAAAATTAAGGAAAAAAATAAGGTTTAGATTAAAATGGCCTACATCCCATTCTTTATACCCAAATCTTATCCATATAACAATTGATAAATATACCAATCCACTATTCGACCCACGTATGGTATCATTTATTATTAGAGGTCAGTTTCATAATAAAACAAAATAGTTATTACTTTTAAAATAATAAATGAAAGAAGGAGAAAAAATAATGAAAAAAATGATACAAGGATGGATGTAAAGAACGATAGAAAAAATAATGAAAAAATATACAAGGATAGATGTAAAGAATGAGACATGGGAGGTTCTATATAATGATAGAAAAAGTTATAGAATGGTGAATTTTTAGTTAAATTATATGATTAAAGATAAAGAATCCAATATGAATGTTCTTATGCCACTTAGATTGTAACTAGTGATAAGAGACATCACTAAGGCTATGTGGTGCGGTGATGCTTCTAATCACCACCATCACTTTCCACATAGGCACCATATTACTCAACCCGCATCCACCGTCCTCATCCACCACTATATATGGTATGGTCCATGACCCCACCGTCCTCCGCCACCAATCAAATTCTCCCAGCTAATTCAAGGTGGCTCGCGGTCTCCATGAAAATATCCACACAAATCACGATGGATTTAGAAGGGGAGAGGTGTTCCATGAGATTAATGTCCCGCATGACAATCCATGACCCAAACCACCATCCTCATACTCTTCAGCCTAAAAAAAACTCGGGTTTAAACCTGGGTATACACAGTTAGCCGTTCAAAGAATATAAAAAGTAAAAACCCTTATATAAAGGTAAACATTCATATGATAAAACTCATTTAATGAAAGCAAAAACCCTTATATAAGGGTAAATATTAATAGAATAGTCATGTGATGAAACTCATTTAATGAATTACTATTTAACATTAAATATTGTGTAAATGAAATTACTTTGAAAACCGATTAAATTTATCAACATAGATGATGATATTAGGGTATACGGGGTGCCTTTGCCAAAGAGTTCGGCAACCTCTTTTGCCGATTGACAACCCCACCGCCGTCTCGTTGTTGCCACGCAGGGAGGAGATTTTCGGGGAAGACATGCCGCATGCGGCAAAGAAGAAGATATGGGTGGGGCCCAGTTCTTGTCAACCAATCATTCTTTTTTTTTTTTAAATTAGTTTGTCTAATCTCAATTTATGCATGCACCACTTTTATTTTTTGGACAATAGGCAAAAATGAAAGGGAAATTACATGGCACAACATGATTGAGTGGGTAGAAAGTTTAACTAATCGTATTATGTACTTATAGTCACTAAACATTTGGAACATAGGTTTAAATATTGTAAGATGCAAGTTTTTTTTTTTTTTTGAGTAAACTTCCGTTTTGCTCCCTGTGGTTTGGTCACTTTAACGGTTTTGCCCCAAACCTTTAAAAATAGTCATTTTACTCCCTGATGTTTTGGTTTTGTTGCCAGTTTGCTCCCTGCGGGGAGCAAAATAGAAACACAAACAATTTGGATGGAGTTAGAGGCGGGGAGCAAACTGGCAAAAAAACCGAAACATCAGGGAGCAAAATGGCTATTTTGAAAGGTTTGGAGCAAAATCGTTAAAGTGACCAAACCACAGGGAGCAAAACGGAAGTTTACTCTTTTTTTTTTTTTTCATTGAAAATAAACTTAAGCAAGATGCTGAAGTTGTTTTTCAGGTACAGGGAATAAAGAAAGAAAAGTGTACATTGCCGTTACAGTGAACAAAACTACCAATTCAAGCTAAAATCCTGCCATTGAGTCCAATCCGCCTTGATCGATGCCGATCTATAACTGATCTATAGAAATGAGAGGGCCTTGATTTCCCCTATAATTTTATAGAGCTGAATTGTTTTACTGTCGAAAATAGTTTTGTTACGTGCCATCAATAGAGACCAACAGGTTGCCGCCATGATCATGTAATAGTATTTTTAGTATAAGGGTATTTTAGAGTAGATTAGTTATCGTTAAAATAAAAAGTGATTATAACGTATTGGTAAAAGTAACTGTAACGTAATGCTAAAACAGAGAGATTTATTAATTAAAACAAAATACACCACAATTATTTACATTACTGCCCTTGTACCTTAAAACAACTACTCCAAATGATCATCAAGTTAGGTATAAAAACTACCGGACCATCCACCACCCATCATCAACAATCTCCATCCGGGTCTTCGGATTCGGGTTTCTTATTCAAATCAGGCTTTTCTTGAAACCAACAAGCCTTCTTCAACTCAGAACTAGAAGGACAATTATGATGATGCTCAAACGTACCACTCTTATGCACCAACGTACAACACGTCTCTGCATCTACTCTAGCCCCAACTTCAATAGCTTTTTTCCTAATAGAAGCCGTGCTCAGCTCATCCAAGCCGCCATCAGAAGCCATCAACTCCGGGAAGTTAAGCCGAGCCGACGGCCCCCGTAGGTAGTACACGGCCGTGTCATACGCCCGTGCGGCGGCTAAGGGAGTCGAATACGAGCCGAGCCATATCCTCGACCGCTTATTCGGCTCCCGAATTTCGGCTACCCAC
Source organism: Helianthus annuus (assembly GCF_002127325.2). Taxonomy (NCBI): domain Eukaryota; kingdom Viridiplantae; phylum Streptophyta; class Magnoliopsida; order Asterales; family Asteraceae; genus Helianthus; species Helianthus annuus. The sequence goes on along the minus strand of NC_035447.2, from coordinate 22,248,493 downwards.
TTTCCCCACTTTCTCATCCGGATCCCTTTGTACGGTCGTTGATCGGACTTTCTTTTTCCAGCCGCCGGAGAATAGTTTAAGTCACCGGAGACGCTGCCGGAGAAGGGTTTTCTGGCTTCCATCGATTTAGTGATTGATCCAGGAAATTTTTTCTATATAAAAAAGATTATATAAATTCTAGTAGGGTTTTTAGAACCCGAAAACTATGGGTAGATCCACCCCGGATTGGATTGGGAATTTGTTGTTTAGAGGGTTATTGGGAAGAGGAGATGAAATCAGGAAAGGTGGGTACTAAAAGATGATCTCAAAGGCACCGACACCTTAATTTTAGCTCAATTTATGTTTCTCTCTCTATATATACAGGTTGGTGTGTGTGAAATTGTTTCTCTCTCTGTATATACAGGTTGGTGTGTGTGAAATATAGATATAGGGGTGTTGGAAAGGTTTAAATGGCGACCATAAATAGCAAGTGGTGGAAATGCTTTTATTTGGGATTTAATGGATTATGGACTTATGGTTATTATTTTGTTTGTGGTTAGTTTATATATAACCGGCCATTTGTTGGTTAGGCTATGAGGTAAGGGGTGGGGGTTCGGTACAAACGCCCAAGTTATCATCTCGGGTGGGCTTTGGTTTCGGTGTGGCCACTTCGGCGGGGGTTTCAGCCCGGGCGTTGGGCGGGCCTAGCGGTCTTCCGTGGTCGGCTCTTATTGGCTGGGTTGGCTAGGCTATATGTGGCCAGGATTTAATTTTGTGTGTATTTTTATAATAATTGAAAAAAAAAATTATAACACGTGGCCAAACCACGCGGGCTAGCCACGCCCCGCCATACCGACCCAACATGCAACTGACCAGTGGTGCCCTTCGAAGTCCACGTGTCAACCCATGTCCTAAACCCCCGCCCCACCGTACCCTACGGTCTTAGTAAATAGTTTTGTGGCCAATAATATATTAGCTCGATTCACATTGGAGGGAGAAGTGAAAATTTGGGTTTGAGTTTATAGGTCTCAAATTCAACTCCAATTACCTAGCGCTGTCTGCAGTCACGGACATATGGGGTTTGCTTTTGTCATTGGATTGCTCCGGGTAGTCGGGCTTTCATTTAGTTGGCCCTTCAAAAAAAAAGGAAGTAGTTTTTTTTGTTGTTAAATGCCATTTTAATCCCTGTGGTTTGGGCCATTTTGTCAGTTTTGTCAAAAAGTTTCATTTTTTGCATGTGGGTCCAAAAAAGTTTTTACCGTTGCAATTTTAGTCAAATGGGTTAATTTCATCTATTTTTCTGTTAACGAGAAGGGCAATTCGGTCATTTTCTATGACCGAATTACCTTTCTAATTAACGAAATTACATATAAAATGATCGAATTACCTTTCTAGTTAACAGAATTACATATAAAATGATCAAATTACCCTTCTCGGTAACAAAAAAATAGATGAAGTAAACCAAGTGGATTAAAATGGCAATGGTGAAACCTTTTTGGACCTACAGAGGAAAAATGAACCCTTTGTACTAAACTGGCAAAATAGACCAAACTACAGGGACTAAAATGGCATTTAACTCTTTTTTTTTTGTGTTGATTGTATCTTAAAACAAGTATATATTATGATATTATTGTTATTAAGACGTTTTCATTATAGATTTATGTTTTGATGTTGTTAGCTTAATATGTAATGACGTGTGCTAATCGGTGCATGTAGGGTTTACTTTTTTGGCATCGTATGTCCTCATCACCTTAAAGGACTACCGCCGATGTACTCACAAGTTGTTTGGTTAACATACTGCACGGGTTGTATAGCTAACATGACGTGAGTTAGTGTTCAAGAAAAGTCTAAAATCTACAATATGTGTACTTAAAACTGATAGGTCTTCGTGGTATTAAGTGGATGTAGGCCTTTATGACATGTGTCGTATTCCGCTATATGCTTTTATATCAGACCGTTTACATGTGTCGTGCTTCTTATACATGGTTTGTTCCCTTTGAATAACCTTTGAGCATGTCGATAAACAAATACACATAGCTATCTTAATCTGAGATTTGTGTTAGTTTTTTGTAATTGTTGGTTCAAAGTGATTACTTAATTTGTTAAATTCTGTAATCAATCTTTGTAATCCGGAGTGTGTTATCTAGTATGCGTGTTATTCAATTCTTAGTGTTCAAGCTTTTAACTTTCAATAACATGTATCTATGTGCTATCTAACTTTGTTCAACTTCCATAATATAGAATCAACAACTCGTATCAAGCAATGATAATATCCTTATACTAGATTTGGTCCTTTATTACAAACTATTATGGATCGGTTTATCTTAAAACCTCACTCCGAATTCATGTCATACCCTCGATAGAACCTTTTGCTCTAAATGAAAAGGAGAAATGATAAAATAAAAGAGATAAACCGAAAGGTAACATAGCAACAAGGAAATAACATCTGAATTGCTCAAAAACAAATCACATAAAAACATCTAGTGTAATCATGAACGCATACAATATATAAATAAAGTTTCAACTATTTACGTTATTTCTTATGTTTTTCAACAAACTGTTTCACTTAGGAGCTGTTTGGCAACATCTGAATGGTTAAATGCTGAACCAATAGAGGTCTGAACCATTAAGTGCTTGACACGTGCCCTCAAAACCCACGTAGCCACTCATGCTCTCACATGCAAAACCTCCAATTATGGCAGAACGTGTTCTATTGGTTTCCTTCATTTATTTCCTATATTTTCTCTAATTACATGGTAGTAATAGGTTAGTGGCAATTATGGTTGTAAAAGTCCCGTCTAGGCTCCGAGTACTCCCCGAGTACTCGCTACAAGGTAGGCTGCCGAGGCTCGAGTACCGTTCACCTAGGCCCATTACTCCACGAGTAATCTCCGCCTAGGCCGAGTACATCTCGAGTACTCCCGAATCCGACTAGGGAGCGCCTAACGACTTTTGCAACCATGGTGGCAATACATGTTAGTTCATTTAGTTATTTCCATATATAAGTTTATATAAAGGAGTTTGGTTGATGTTAATAGAATTATGAATGAAAAATATTAGAGAGTTATCTCAAGTTCTTGATTCTTGCTATTTTCTTTTGAGATTAATCCACTCAACGGATTATTTATCCCAAATCATCTATCTATCAACCGATTGGTACATATCAGTGCTGAATCAGTAAGAGGTCTGAACCATTAAGAGCCTATATAATGCTTACTGTTCAGAGACAAATGTCTGACCAATTCAGATTAGAGGTTTTAACCATTCAGACTCTGTATAAATCTTAACCATTCAGAGGCAAATGTCTGAACCATTCAGACATCAGTTTGTGAAACAAACAGTCTAAACCATTAAGTGCTGAATCAGTAAGAGGTCTGAACCATTAAGAGCCTCATTAAGAGGTAAACAAACAGCCCCTTAATTACATAAAAAATGTGAGTTAAGTTATTTTATATGGCCGCATTGCCACATCTAATTAACAGAATTACATTTAAAATGACCGAATTACCCTTCTTGTTAATAGAAAAAATAGATGAAGTTAACCCAGTGAACTAAAATGGCAACGGTGAAGCCTTTTTGGACCCACAAGCGAAAAATGAAACATTTGCACTAAATTGGCAAAATGGCCTAAAGCACAGGGACTAAAATGACATTTTACTCTATATAATTTAAAGAATAATAGCCTAGTGGCATCTTGGTGGTGGGATAAAGTTTTGGAACCAATATGTCATGTGTTCGATTCCCACAAGAGGGGGGGGTTCATATTTATTTGGTTTTTTCCTGAATTGGTGTATAGGCATTATACCTAGTGGAGATGGATATGATCAGGTGGTTCCGCTGGTGATACGATAATACTCCAGTAGTACGTCAGTGATTCAAATTTGCCATTAAAAAGAAAAGAATAATATAATTATCATCCTATTAGATTCCTCTAATTTTGATTAAATTATGTGTTAACCGACAATATAACCTAATAAATTTCGTTATCATCTTTGCAATTATATATTAGAGGCCCTCTTTACACCATCGCTTGCATATGAAAACAATATTAATATCACTTGCATATGAAAACAATATTAATCATAAATTTGGCGCGAATTAGGGTGGAGGTCGGTGGTCGGTGGTCGGTGAAAGATACCGACTTGTGAGCTTGACTCAATCATGGACTTCAAGCAAAAGCCATCCATAGTTTGTTGGACACTTTTGCCCTTCCTAAAATTCGTTGGTCTAGTGTACTTCCGGGGTAGTATTGTCATTTGGCTTTTAGAAATATCATCAACCACTATTATTATTTAATTTCCATAAATGTTCTTAGAAAATATGTTGAAAAATAAAGTCACGTCATTTAAAAAAAAAACGTCATCATCATACAATTAAAGTTTATCGACTTATATTTTATTACAATATTAAAACGTATATTTTAAAACATGGCGTGAAGCAAACATGATTTCCAATTCTTAATTACGTTTCTATCATCATTTCTATGCTATTAGAAACATTAAATTCCGTTCTAGCATAAACATTTGTATTTAAATAGTCGTATTTGCATATTGTTATAGTTTCTTAATAGAATAATAAAACTTAAATTTCTAGATTTTGCATGTCTTTAAACGGTGTAATACTTCGTCCTAAATCTCATTAGACAAACGTGTTTAAGGCGTAAATCATGTCATCTTATCTTTCGTCTTTCAGGTAGTGTCGGATTCTCAACCGTTTACAATATGTCAACATGTGTATGAGATACACACTCGAAACACATCATGATGTCATTCAATTTGTCTTAACTTGTGAAGCAATATCTCATTCATATATTAACTTTAATTTAAATCTCATTCATATTAACTTTAATTTAAATACATTGCATATTTGCATCTTGTGGTGAGGTTCTCTTCAAAGATAACACACTCTCATAAAACAATATATATGTATGTATGTGTGTGTCTAGTTTCAATATTCTGTTTTCTACGAACAAATTTACCCAATTCAGGACTAAGTTATTTTAAAGATCTATTTTAAACCAAATTCTTGGTTTAATCGGATTTAATCAAGCTTCGCGCAATCATCCTATTTTTATCAATCAATTCATGAGTCGATCACGATGAGCTGCAACTATTAGAGCATCGCTAATGTGATGGTGACTAAAGTTGTTTATACTCTAATTAAGATGTACAATGGTGGTATCATATGCTTTTATCTTGAATTCTAGTCATCTATAAATCTGCTTTACAAAAGATATGATTCAAGCCTCTAATTCCTAAAACATAAAATCTCTTTTTTTTTCATGTAATAAGCAATCAATTCTTTTTTTTTTTTTCTTAATCTTAGGTAGAAAAATTAAAAATTTTCATTAATTGGGAAAATCGAGGTACTCAAAAGACAAATAGGTAACATATATATAGGAATTAAAATATAAAAATAAAAGATTGTGTAGTGAGTGAATCTTAGCTTAATAAACAAACTTGAATTGAAAAAAAAAATTCATGTAATACCCAATTCTAAACTTGAATAGAAAAAAAAATTCATGTAATACCGAATTCTTTTTTTTTTTTTTGCCGTTAAAAAAAAAAAATACCTTGAATTGAAATGGTTGTAGGCGAAGGAAATAATGAAACAATAAATAAACTTGAATATTGGCTGTTGGCTGTTGACTTTTATTATGTTTGAATTTATTGGAGCTATGAAAATAGACTTAATAGTTTTTTTTTAAAGTCTAATTTCTTTAATCTTTTGTTGTTTGTGGGGCTTAAACCAAAAACTTTCCTCTTCCCAACCTAAATGCTTTAAAGGTTTTGCATTTGTCAATGAACCACCACCCCATTGGTAAATAAACTTAACTAGGCTATCACCCGGGAACATCCCGGGTTAGAAGAATTTAGTTTTCGATAATAAAATGTACACTAACAACATATTGAACGTCGTTAGTAACGTGACCCGCGCATTGCGGCAGGTGGGAATGTACAGAAAACTTGACACTATTTAAATGTTTTTTTTAAATTGTGAGGACATTCACTGATAATTCTATATAAAATACGAGAAAAGATTATTGGTTTAGTGTTTGAGGATATAATCTTTGATTTTAAAATAAAGAACATGTGGCTATTGAAATAGCTGGTATAATTACATAAAAACAATACATGAACATTGAGTAATCGAAATTGAAACTTATTTGCTCCTGTATCTTATCTGCTACTGAAGTAGTACCCTATGCTACAAAATTTGTACCAGTACCAAAGGTGTCATATGGTTCGAGCCACTCCAATGCATATCATGTCCAACTTCATTATGCTCAACTCAGCTTTATCACGTACCAATTGAAACTCGGGGCAAATTTTCTTTGCTTCATCACCCTCACTTCGTACCAGTTTTGATCCAATTGTCCATGACGCGCCACCTTCAGACCCGAACCGAACCCAACACGAAAAAAAAAGGTTTGGGTTGACTAACACGACCCGTTTAAAAGACGCATCGGGTTCGGGTTGACCCCTATTAAAAACAGGTCGGTTTCGGGTTGAGTCGTATAAAAACGGGTTGACCTGTTAACCCGTTTAACTATTTAGAAAATAAAAAGAAAAAAAACTTTTATGTTTTTGTTTTTGTTTTATCCGTTTCTATTTTATATGGTTAGTCATAATAACGTTAGTTTTGGCACACTATTATTTACTTATAACACTCACATTCACCATTTGAAATGTTATCAACGACCCGCTTATAAATCAACATGTATGACTCATTACAGGTTAAACGGGTCGTGTTCGTGTTGATAAGAATTTATACGTGTGCAGGTTAGGGTCAAAATCTTTGACACGAATAATAATATGGGTCAGGGTCAGGTTCGGGTTGCACATTTCAACCCGCCAACCCATCAACCTGGCACGATTGACACCCCTAATAAAACCTACCTGATGTGTCCTCCCTCTGCCCACTGGCAATTGCCCAGTTGACTTTAATAGGTTGACCAAACCTGTAAAAACGTTGATAAGAAGTGTGACATAAGATAGGAGAGGAGCAAATAGTTCTGGTAAAATTGTAAAAACACTTACAAATGCCTCCCATTTAGAGATAATATAGCAAGTGCAGCGGATCTACGATCAAAGTAGTGAATTAATCCATAAGACGACGGCACAGATGATAAACAAAATGATATATAAATGTGTAATAACTCAACATATGGCACGGTGCCATCTTTGAAATAGATAATGCGCAAAGATGATCAAAGCTTTTCACTTTTCAATCTGGTTTTAAACATATGGATGCCTTCTCTTTTCTTATGAGTTTGCAGCCTTCAACAGGACCAGTACTTGCAAAAACCTCTTAAAGAAGTGGTTCATCTATTTGATTTATTATCCAACTCGCCTAAAACCATCTCTATAAAATATCTTTTGAAGTATATTCTGAATTTAATTTAAAAATATATTCTATAAGACTTGACAAAGCAGTGAATCACTTCACTGTACATAATATTATAAAATAGAGATTTACAAACACATTCTATGTATTGTTGACATAAATTAAACAACCTGCTTTAAAATCTTGAACAAAATGACTAATTCAGTGAATCAAAAAGAATTGGGGATATAGTAATACATAATTTACTCCAAATAAATAGAATAAATGAAATAAACAGCAAACGGATCGGTATTTTTAAGCAAAATTCAATCGTGTGTATAATTCACCTGGCCTAAAATTATACGCTCTCGTTCGGTTATTTCTCGACCGATTTCAACTCAAGTATATACCCCCAAACCAAACCAAACCAAACCATTCGATACGGTTAGAAAGCTCCTAAATCGATTGGCTGAATTTTTTTTTTTTAGAAACTATCCGTGAATCCAAACCAATGAAAGGTTTCGAATGGTTCAGGTTGAAAAATGAACAATCGTAGGGCCGGAGTATCGGACCGAACCCCAATTTGTGGATGAAGTCATTCAATGAAACACTATTCAATTCCCAATTGTATTCCTAGGTGCCGGAGTCCCCCCCCCCCCCCCTAAAAAAACAAATTTCAAGTTTCAGTTGCCAGATTTTCTATAAACGATCGAAAGTTACCTTTGGTCATGGCATAGAACAGTAGTGGTGCCCTGTGGGTTGCGTAATGCGAAAATACAGAGGAGCCTCAATCGGTTGATCAGAAGAGTGACATCAGTAGAGTAGCTAATGCAGGAGAGCAGGTAGTGGTTGTAGCCTGCTCGGTGTGGTTGAGAACAAAGCTGCTGGTTGGTGAACTATCTGAAGAGGCGGCCGTGACAATGGTGGTTGTAGTGGCTGCTGGATTCCTAAAGACTGACCATGGAAAATCCTCACAGAAGGTGAAACCAATAACCTATGCAGTTGCTGCATTATTTCAGTCCGAGAGTCTGAAAAGAATGAAAACAATATTCCATTAAAACTGACGAAGCGAAAACAATATACAATTTTTTTATTTACATATCATTTTTCCATATAATACCTTGACCCCTACATCTGAAAGCTTTGGCCAATAGTCTGTTCAAGATTACTCTATTGATATTGGTCTTAAGTTCCATCTTTTTTGAGTTATAAGCTGCATCTGCTTCTACATGTTTAGCTGAATACTTGAGCCTTATTTCACCAGGACCATACAGATGCAGGTAATACACATGCAGATGAGGATAAATTTCATTGCTACAAATTTTAGTTAACATTTTAATGGGATCTACTTATAAACAACAATGTAATCAAAACTATAATCAACAAATTATATATTTTATTGAACTTTGTCATGAGTATAACGGGGTCTACTTATAAACGACATTGTAATCAAACTATAATCAACACATTATATATTTGATTGAACCTTGTCAAGAGTAGGAAGCGTGATTAGCAATGGTAGAAACTCATACAGGGTTATGATCAGACAACAATCATAACATTTGAACTTTTGTTCATAAAATCAAAGACAACCTCATTCGATTGTTGATGTTGTTCGCATTCCGGCTCCAGCCAACCTCTCCTATATGCTTGTTTCCTCAGGAATTAAAAGTCAATAATGTAATCAAACAACTGCTATCTAAAATAAAAAAAAAAACTCCCAGAACCATATTTCCTAATAGAAACTGTTAGTTTTTAATCCATTTCCTACCCCAGACAATTAATAATTAAAGGCTTGCAGTCAAAATCAATTAGAAACAACGACGAAAATGTAAGAAAACTATAAACCACAAATGCATAAAGCAAGAATGTTTTACCTGCTAGTCAGATCGAATAAGCCTAATACCCTTTCCGTAGAATATTTTCTTGCAACCGAAAAGGGGAAGCTCAGCCCTATAAGTAGGCAACGTAGACATATATTAGAAGCAAGTTCTACGCACGAAAGCACATAATCTAAAACGAAAGCTAATTTCCCCATTCAAAAACAAAGTCCATATAAGTTTGATAATTTTTAATGAATTATACAATTATACCTGTCCACGCATTGTTGGCTCTGCTTCAAATCCTCCTACTCCGCAACTCGCTACTCCTAATCTATCTAACATGGCTGTATGGGAATGAGTTCCAACAACACTGGATATAAAAAAAATGCAGTTCATTACCTATCATATAGTAGATAGTAGTGAGTCTGAAAATAACCTCTTTTGTAAAAAAAAAAACAGATTATTATTGAAATAATATACTTTTGTAATCATATTAAGCATTATATACACCGACTATAAAAAAAGTTAACCTTTTTAACTACTTGTTTTGCACCAGCCTGACCCATCCTTTTTGTCACCCTTTTTGTCATCCTTTTTGTTCCCGGGATTTGTACTTGCTGTGGCACTCTAGCAAACACCCTTTCTACCCTGAGTATCCCATGAGAAGATTCGACATTTCCATATTCCTTCAGTTATAAAACACGAAAAAAAATTACAAATTCTCAATTACCTATACTCAAGTCCAGATCTAGCAATTTATTCCAAATAGCCTAAGATTTATGTTACACAAATTTTTAAAAAAAGTAGACATTTATATTTGTTTTGATATTAGTTTCCACCCTTTGACTTTGAAAGTCAAATTTGTATTTGCCATATCTTAAATTATTGTCTATTTGATTACATTTTCTCCACCAATTATAAAACTTCTTAATGAACTCACATATATCTCCTCAGATATTAAACACCCACACATCAATATTAAAATTGAAAGTAACTTCTTTGATACATAAGGTCAACTGTATGAATCCTAAAGGGGGTAATAAATATAACAGATAAGTTGATCAAATGCCCTAATCTTTAGGGTTTTTAGCAACCCCACATATTAGATGACACTAAATATGTCTAGCTTCATCAACAATTCCAATTAATTAACAAAAAAGATAGAAACTTTATATACCTAAACATGATCTAGGACCCTATCTATATTGCAGAAGCAGATCACCAGTAATGTTAATTCATGATTTTAAACAAACAAAGGTTTTTAAGAAAATATCAAGAATAAAGATCAAATCCCCAAATAAAGGTGTAATCTTTTTATGCAGAAACAATAAATAAAAGCAAGAATAAACCATAGGGTCACCTTAAATCTTGAAAACAACCCCATCTTGAAACGACCATTGATTTCATCATTTTCTTCCACCTACATCATCGAGAAAAATAATAGGTAAAACAAATAATAACAAATATGCAAATCAAGATCATCATGTCAATAAGTGAAACCCTAAAACCAAAGTAAAAGAAATAAATACAACCCTAACAGGAGATTGAGACGCCGATTGAAAGAAATAACACTAACAAAGGAACCGTATAGCATACCTGTTTAGATCGAACCAATAACAGAGTGAATCTTTATCGATTTCAACAATCAACGAAACCCTAAAAAAAGAAAAACAAATTGATGAACCGTAAAAAACAATTGAACTCCTATTGAAAGAAAAGTCAAATCAGAAAAACAAATGAATAACGTACCTATTTAGATGGAATCGATAACAACACGGATGATAATCCATCAAAAAGTATGAGATATACAAAACAAAGAAAATAATAGTCAGAAAACCTAAGGAAATCAAGGATGATAGTTGATTAATTTACGAAATCCAACCTTTATGATGAAGATGACGATCAGATTCACTCACAGATGAAGGAGCGGCAGAGAGAAATGGAAGAGTAGCAGGGAAGAAACCCTAATTATGGGCGGCATTTATACCTCGGGTTTTAACATCATCAAATGGAGCAAGATGCGGTATCCATATAAAAATAAAAATATCCACAATTTTCCCGCCCAAAACATCCATTTAGTTGCACGATGTAGGGACACGTGTCCCACATCTAATTCATTTATTATATATATAGATAGTTAATTGAATTCTGCTTTTTCCGGCCGCAAATACAATTAACCCGTTTATATTTCACAAATATAATAATAATTTTAATTTAAAAATATATCAACTTTTATAGATATACTTATTTTTATGAACACTTTGTATTTAAAGTGGTGAGGGTGAGGGTTTAGGGATGGTAAAACAACATGAGGTATGTTTAGTATTGAGTAATGGAATAAACAAGTTATTAAAATAGATTAAAGAATGAAATTAATCATTATTAATTCGTAGTCTTGTTTAGTTCCAATGTAAGGATCAAATTAATCATTACTTTATGTCGTTGATAAGTAGGAAAAAACAAAGAATAAAATTAGTGGTGAGCGGCGTGGTGGTGGTGGGTGGCGGTAGAGGCGTCTCTGAAATGTGCCCTTTTGTAATGTTTTTTTTTTAATTTTTTTTTAAATCAAATGGGTATTGGACTCACTAAACCTAATGTGAATATGTTTACTTCTAAACCATAAAAATTGTTTTGTAAATTGGCGTATCTTGGAGTTGCTATAGGTATACTGCCAAGAGGGTTAAAATAGGAAGATCCAAACAATGGTGCATATGCTAATCACATGTCATTTCCCCAATCATATTTAAACGCCAATAACTTTTTAATACACGATTATTTTTTAATCACACTATAAAATTCAGTGTTTTTTATCTTTCCAACGAGTATACTATTGATATATTTTTCGAAAAAAATGAAATGGGTTTCTTATGCGTTTTAAACTTTGTTTTTTTACGGCATTTTCAAGTGGGGTTTTTTTTTGGCTTTTTTTTCCTGAGGTGAGTATTTTTAAGGCGTTTTTCAACCAGCTTTTTATAGTGTTTTCTGAACTAAATGTTTTTATAGCGTTTTCAACTGAGTTTTTTCATGGTGTTTTTCTGAACTGGGTGTTTTATGACGTTTTCAACTGGGTAATTTCATAGCGTTTTTCTGAACTGGGTGCACTATGGCGTTTTCAACTGGGTATTTTTCATGGCGTTTTCTGAACTGTGTTTTTATGGCGTTTTTTATTTGAACACCCAGTTCATGTTATTTTTTTATTTCAAAAGTATAGCAATAGTATACGCGTTAGATAATAAAACACTCGATTTTATGGTGTTTTTTTTTTTTAAATAATCACGTATAGAAAAGTTACGAGAATTTAAAAAAGATGATGGAATATGCATGTGAGTTGCATGTGCATGGTCTTTAACATGTGAGTGGCATGTGCATGGGCTTTTTGACAACATTACCTTTAGTGTAAGTTAGCACCAACGCTACATGTCAACACCAAAATAGTTCCCACCGTTTTCACACTTTTAGGCGTGGGATTTAGGGAAAACGCCTAAAAGTGTGAAAACGTTTTTGGTGTTGACATGTGGCGTTGGTGCTAACTTACACTAAGGGTAATATTGTCAAAAAGCCCATGCACATGCCACTCACATGTCAAAGACCATGCACATTTCACTCACATGCATATTCCACCATCTTTTTTAAACTCTCGTAACTTTTCTATACGTGATTATTTAAAAAAAATACACCATAAAATCGAGCGTTTTATTATATTTCTAACGAGTATATTATTGCTATACTTTTAAATTAAAAAAATAACATGAACTGGGTGTTCAAATAAAAACGCCATAAAAACACTCAGTTCAGAAAACGCCATGAAAAATATCCAGTTGAAAACGTTATAAAACACCCAGTTCAGAAAAACACCATAAAAACTCAGTTGAAAACGCCATAAAAACACACAGTTCAGAAAAAACGCTATGAAAATACGCAGTTGAAAATGCCATAAAACACCCAGTTCAGAAAAACACCATGAAAAACTTTGTTGAAAACGCCATAAAAACACTTAGTTCAGAAAACGCCATAAAAACTGGTTGATAAACGCCATAAAAACACCCACTTCAGAAAAACGCCATAGAAACCCAGTTGAAAACGCCGTAAAAAGTTTAAAACGCCATAAAAAACCCACTTCATTTTTATCGAAAAATATATCAATAGTATATTAGTTGGAAAGATAAAAAAACGCTGAATTTTATGGTGTGATTTTTTTGAAAAAATAACCGCGTATAAAAAAGTTATTGGCGTTTAAATATGACCGGGGGAAATGACATGTGATTAGCATGTGCACCCTTGTTTGGATCTTTCTATTTTACCCCTCCTAGTAGTTCTAGGGCCCCTAGTATTTACAAAAATGCCACTGCATCAATCTCAGCCACAAACCACTAAGATCTTGTGGCTGAAAATCGTTCTCACTGTTTCACACTTTGAGGTGTTTTCTCTTGATCCCGTTTCTCTCTCTCTGTCTCTCTCTCTCTCTCTCTATATATATATATATATATATATATATATATATAGGTACGAGATCAGGAGAAAATGCCCTAAAGTATGAGAACGGATCATGGCTCAACACGTGGCAGGGGGTGCTAAATGATATGCAGGGGTACAATTGTCCTTTTGTACGTTCCCTCCTTATTCGCGTTATAAATCTGTTTCAAATTAAAACTCCAAAGATTTCGTATTAGCTGTTACCTCCTTTCCAAGCTTTCTTAGATCTATGGCGTCTAACGTGGATTATGTTCGACAAAGTAATATTTGATGACGTTTCTGATTTTTTGTTCCAGCAAATCATGCAACACATATACAACAGATATGGAGTTTTGTTCTTTTATGCTTGTTTCATTATTATTATTTTTTTCAAATTAATATTTCGTAATGTGTTGTATGCTTTCAATGGTGTTGTTCATGTATCCAATTTTTTCGCGTGTTCATTAGTCAAAACTGATAATTCTATCCAACTTTGCATGTTCATCTACTTTTAAAAACATACGAACGGTAAACAACCTTTAGATACTTTTAAAATCAGAATCATGAACATGGTGTTTATGAAAAATTATAAACTTTATTATACTTTAGAAATCATGTAGAAACCATTTAACATGTTCATAATACTTTGTTGATGTAAGTTACTAGATCTACACTTATACTTTGTTAGATCTACTTTTTAACCATCATTATAACAAGTCCATCATCTTTACATCCTCATCAACATCAAGATCAACACAAAAATCTACTAGTATTGTTTAGATTATAGTGTTTTCTTTAGGGTTTTGTTGTATTTTTAAGATGAGTTTCTTGATGATCAACTTATTCGTCTAAGATCTTCTCATAACAAGAAACAAAAAGAGATGTGTTATGGCTTACAACTAGCACTAGTGGCTAGGGAAGATCTTTGATGAAGAAAAAATGAGAATAAAGCTTCTACAAAGTGTAAGAATAACTCCTTGTTGATCTTCAAGCTTGATAACACCTTTAGATCATCTTACCATGCTCATGAATATCCTTGAATCAAGTGTTTGGATTTTGAAAAGAAGAGAATGAGTAGAGAGAGATAGGGCTGTAAGTTTTAGGGGAGATGAGGGAGTTTGTGAGTTTGATTTCTTTTTTTGAAAGTGAAGTTGAAAAGGATAAGGTGTTGTTTTTCTGATGTTATCTTACAATCATCATCCACTTTCTAGTCAACAAGATGTCTTGCAAGACCCTACCTATCTATCTTCATCATCATCATCATCACAAGATGAGGGTAAGTGGGGCCCTCACCAAAACCGTATGTAGGGGGTGTAGAGTATGGTGTGTTGATTTGTTTAAAATTTAGACATGTGATGTAAATGTATATGTTAGATATTTAGGTAGTTAATGTTAATTAGATGTTTAGGGCTTTAAAATGATCTTACATTATCATTAGGATGTTAAACAATGCCTAACTAGTTCATTAGACATGTCTAGTTATTGTTTAGAATTTACATTGACACCGGTTACTGTGAAAGCACTGGAGCTTTCTAGATCGATAACATACAACATCCATTGCACTTGAACAAGACATGAAACCATAAAGCATAGAAGGAAAGTGTAGAAGATATCCAACGGTGGCTTCGGAGGTGGTCCTTGCGAACGAGTATGGGGCATTCACTACAAACACAGACACACGAAACAAGTGAGAAGACTCTAAGCACAACTAAAAGACTCAAAGCAAAACAAAAGGACACTAGCACAGATATAGCAACAAAGTATAATCAAAGCGAATAAACGTAATCGCCAAGAGTCCCCGGCAACGACGCTAAAAACTTGATGGGCACAAAGTAGTCAATTAAAAACTAACTAATATTAACCTAAACCAGACACGCCAAGTTTTAAATTTATAAAAACAGACTCTTTAAAACCTAGACCACACAACCGACAAGTGTCACACCCCAACCGATGGCAGAAACATCGGAGTGAGATGAAAACAAATCGTTCATCATAACACTAATTGTGACAATATAATTAAATCAAAATTTCATAATTGACTAAAGTAAATACATTATTCCAAACAAAGACAAATTGTAGCAAAACGTAATAATTGTTTATTATCAAAGCGTGTTTCTAAGTCCATCCTAACTTGATTTCTTCATCACTTCGTCTAATCAACCTGCAACATGTATTAAAATAATGATCAACAAAATGTTGGCGAATATACAAGTTTGAATACATAGTATAATAATTAGGGGTGCAAACAAGCCGAGCCGAGCCCGAGCTCGACCAGGCTCGAGCTCGAGCTCGTTTAACATATATGAAAGCTCGAGCTCGAGCTCGGCTCGATTCAAGCTTTATTTCTAAAGCTCGAGCCCGGCTCGAAGGTAATTTTTCAAGCTCAAGCTCGGCTCGGGCTCGACAAGTTTAGTATTTATTAATTAATCTATATTAATTATACTTAATATAATTTAGTTATTTTTTATATTTATATAAATGGTAATTATTATTATATATATATATATGTTTAATATATTAATAAAAATATATAAACAAAAAGCTCGTTTAGGCTCGCGAGCCGGCTTGAGCTCGATAAGCGAAGCTCGGGCTCGGGCTCGTTTAAGCTCGGCTCGTTTGAGCTTTTTTTCGAGCCGAGCTCGAGTAGCTCGCGAGTAGCTCTGCTCGTTTGCACCCTCAATAATAATAATAATAATAAAATGTTTTAACGTGCTCATATCCAACATGAATAACACATACAAGTTACTAATATGCTGAACTAGTGTAAACTATATGTCAAACCTAAGTTTCCAACGCAATCTTGATTACCCAACATCGTCGAGACGAAGAAGGTGTAACATGTTTTACTTAACAATACCCCAAGAATCAAGGGCGGTGCGTTAATCCTATAGCGCTATAATTGTTAAGGTAGGCTAGTAAAGTTAATGAGCATATAGACACAAATGTATACATAGCATATGAGATTAACAAGTATCACATGTTTTCATGTTTAAATGTAGATAGAGTGTGATTATTGAACAAACAAGTCTCAAGTGTTGCGTGTTTTTTCATAAAGTACATGTTGCGCCCAAAGTGTTTAAAACGAAAATGAGATCGAGTATACTCACAGTTTTGCGTAAGGTAATTACTAAATCCGCGAGCGGAGTTGATGAAGTCTCGAGATCACACTGAAATGGTTAAACGAGAGTATAAGTATTTTGTTGTGAAGGGGTGTCGGATCAGATTGTTAAATACGGAAATAAGAAGAGTTAAAAATTTAACAGTCCGTTCGTGCGGATGGACAGAGTCCGTTCGTGCGGATGGACTTTTCTGTTAAAACGGACCTGCTGATTAAGGTATGGTATGAACTGATTTGAGTTGTAAAACAGATAATTAACTTAAGCAGTGAATGAAATGATCGGACGTGTTAAACTGATGTGAAAACAGAAAGCAAAACAATTTGGTTTAGAAAAGTCCGTTCGCGCGGATGGACAGAGTCCGTTCGCGCGGATGGACAGAGTCCGTTCGCGCGACAGAGTCCATTCGTGCGAACCTACTTTTGATGTTACGGACAGTTTATTTTATAATCTAATTCAATTGAAACTGTTAAGTAAATTGTTTAAATCAGTAAATAAAATGCCAAATGACGATGGACATGTGTGAAAATAGAAATAAAAGTCAAAATAGAAAACGTAAAGGGTTGTCCGTTCGCGCGAATGGACATAGTCCATTCGTGCGAACCCACTGTTATGATGAAAAACGTAGATCATTTCTTGATGGAAATTAATTCTAACGCAGATCCTTAACTATGTAATGAGTTAGGGCCTCATAGGTTCCAGGTTCCTTCAAGGTCGTGTGATAATTGAAAAGAAAGTTATAATTAACTTGTATCCAATCTCATATGTGTGACGCTCCAACAGCAGTTTGCCCAAGCAAACTAGTTGGAAACCATCTTCGAGATAGTTTTGAATCAAGAAGTTTTGTTAAAACGTTTATCGATTTGTGATTATAATGTAAGAAATTAAATGAAATGTAGTTGAAAGAGATGAAGAAGGATTCTTACAAAGCTTCTGATCGCACAAGAGTGTGTTTGCAAGAAAATGGTGAGTTAAAATGATGGAATAGGATGTCTATTTATAGGTTTCAGGGAAAATTAGGGTTTCCGAATGTTTCGGACGAATGGACTTAGCACAGATGGACTCGGTTCGCGCGAATCTACTCGGTTCTTTGCGAATGGACTTGTTTTGTTATTTTGTTTTCCAATTTTGATTATTTTGCGTGTTTTAATCGATTTTTCGAGTATCAAGCATCAATGTGAAATGAAGAACCAAGAATCATGAACAATATAGCGTTCGAAACGTGAATTATGAATACAAATTTACTCATAAGTCTAACATGGAAAACATGTGTACGATAAAAATAATTGCGTTTTCATTATGATCAATCGTCTCGGATTACAAGTTGACGTACAATTGAATATAACAAGAGTACAAGTGTCTATAAATAGAAGGTACAACAATGCTTGCTAAATCGGGAAAGTACAAAAATGCGAAGCGTTACAACAAGTGTATCGGTCAATGCAGTATCGCCTAAGTAAGTCTGAGTATCAAACCCACAAGACTCTATAATTTTTTTGAACGTCAAGTTTCTCTGATTCCTTGATGTCTGTGGGACTTGAACCAAAGACCTCTCATTCCCGAGGTGTTTAAAGGTTTTGCCTTTACCAATGGACCACCACCCCATTGGCACAAGACTCTCTACTTCCGTTTACTAAACTTCATTAACTAATTACTAGACTGGCTCAACTTAAATGTTTTATTGATTGGGGGTTTTCTATCAAACTACTGATATTAACTAAAACTGACTAAACACACGAACTAAGACTGAGATTTGATCAGATGATGGGAAACACACTACCTAGGTCTGAATCCTACACTTGAATGACACATTCTAACGGTTTTGGAACTAATGTGGAAACCGGGATCTTAAAGAACTAAACTTAAAGGATAGCCGAACAGGACCCTCGACCCTTCTTAGAAGACACCTATGGCAACCTACTAAGCTATTCTAATACCAGTTTATAGGACTCCCTCACAAGCTATCCTAGTGTAATGATAAAGCACTCTTAGACACTCTACCTCATGACACGGAAATCTAGGGAAACTATTGTTTATACTCTAACTTAGCTAGCAAACAGAGACCATGAAATATGGGATCTTCTCACGAAGAATCTAACCTAGAAACCTAATTGCTCGAGACTAGCCAACAACCTCTCACCTTACAGCTATTGAGATTGGTAGAACACTTAATCCTAAGTAAATCCTAATCACGGTTTCTACAGGAAATCATATAATATTAACTGTAAACTAGCCGCTAACACACAGTCCACGACCTAACAAGCATTCATACAAGAAAAACATCCACAAGAATGTAAGTGAAACATTTAATGAAGATTCAGTAAAGATTAAGCATGCATTTACATTAGAACATTGAAACCAAAGTCATGAGCTTTATTAATCAAATCCACATAATGTGTCCAAAACCGAATAAACAAGATCAAACAAGCGTATTCATCATATGACCTAGTGATAATAAAACTAGCCTAACATTGTCATGAAATCAAGAATAATCATCTTCAAGAGTTTAGCAAAGATGGTAAAAAGAATATAAACAAAAGAACCGAGTAATAAGATGCTTAACACCCGAAAGATTCGATCCCACGCTTCAGTTATTCACTCCCGAGCTCTCTTGATCTTCAAAATCTCCCTTTTTAGCTTCTTAATCATCTAGGGTTGTATGTGATATGTTTAGGGTTACTTATGGGCTTAAATAGGCTAAAGATTGAAGTTTTATGTGCTGACCAGGTCCCCGCTCGTGTCGCACGGGTTCCGCAAGGCTTCGTGGTCACGCGTCGCGAGGGCTCTTTAAGGCTTTATGGTCGCACGACGTGACAAACCTCCATACCGAGAAAACCATTTTTGTCATAACTTCTTCGTTTCAACTCCGTTTTCGTCACCGTTTTCACCTACGTCTTCGTAATTCAATTCTATATCATGTCATCTTCTTAAATATCCTTTTCAATTCCATGAGAATCCTTCACTAAGCACAAACCTTCTCTTGTGTGCCCGTTTCTTTAAAGTTTTAGATCGTTTTTACTTCCGGAACCTTGTAAACCACACAAGACATGATCATATATAAAGCCAATAACAAAATGACTCAAATAATTATACAAACTATACATGGAAACACTAGGTTTTCTCAATATGTGGCTCGCTTTTCGCCCTTTGCAGCTATTTTCATTGCCCCAAGACCTGGAAAACGCAAACCAATCAGTAATATACAAATTCATCCTAAAAGCGATACAAATGGACTCGAAAACTGTACAAACTATATACACGGACACTTGATGCATTTTGTAGTACATCAAAGAATTTTGGGAATCATGTAAGAATGTATAATTAATGGTAGTACTAAGGCAAGTATTGTTGTAGCGGGTCAAGTGTAGTTAACTATGTCGGAAACTAAATGGTAGAAACAAATGGGTCAAAATCTAGAAAGTAAGATAATAAAGTAAAGGTTATGGTTATGAGGAGGGTTTAGTGTTAGAATAATTTGGGGGCTTAGGAAAATGTTATTTTACAATTTGGGACTTTCGGGATGCGCGAACGGGAATCAAAACGAGAAAAAAAAACAAAATCCGGGCGTTGGTGCTGCAGATGGAGTCGCCGATGCCGTAGGGCTAGTAGACGCTCTAGGAGGTTGTCTACGCCCCTGTCAATGCTGGGAGAACTCATTTCTTCATTTTAATTGATCCCAGACCCCGTAGACCCATTCCCAAGCCCCGTTAAAACTTTGAAATGCACCTAACCTTACCATATAGTTGTGTGAGGTACAAGATAGTATGGGACTTGTATTTAATCTTCTGAAATGTACTCCAATTTACCAAAGAGTGTTTATGAGGTGCGGGTAAGAATGGCGCGTGCATGCAAGTATATGCGGGAACGAAATAAGTATGTAAGCATGTATATATGGATTTAATCGTATGTTAGTAGATGGAACCCATATGTGAGCATGAGTAGGAATGAGTATGTATGTAGTTTGTATCTATGAATGTTTGTGACTAGGATTTATATCTATGAACATGTTGAATGAAGATGGATGTAAGAGTTTGGATAGAAAGATATGTATGCACATAAGATGTGTGTAGAATGCAACATATAAATTACATCAAACGAGGCATAAAACTAACCCTTTTTAGTACTAATGTTGGAAAAGGTGTGCTTTTGTCTTCCTTTTGTATTTTCAGGACTAAACGAGCTTAAATGAACAAAAGGAACAAATATGCAGCAAAAACTAACATAACTACAAAGAAAAGGAATAAACGTGGCATGCCCGACCCCTCGACAGCATATCCCCAATCAAAAAACAAGAAACAGAAGGCTGACCACGGCCCGTGCCCAGCGGACACGAGGGTGTGGTCAGGTGTCTGCAGAAATGGACAAAACTGTGGAAGCTTCTATTCCCGACACGGGGGCATGCCCAGCTCAGCACGGGGCGTGGTCAACGCTAAGATTTGCAAAATCTCGCAAATCTTGATAGTACAGATACGCTTCTGCACACGGGGTCGTGCCCAGCGAACTCGGGGCCGTGTGGGGCCTAATGCAGAAAAGAGCAATTAATGAAGGAATAGAAAGAGGATGGCCACGGGGGCGTGTCCAGCGGACACGGGGCCGTGGCCAGGCTTTTGTTCAGGCTATAAATAGGGGTGCTTGGCTCACTTCAAAGGCATCTCTTGGCAAACCACCCCTCTCTCACTTTGCCACCACTCCACCACCTCTACAACACCCACATCCACCACCACCATCCATCATCCACCTTAGAGTGTGTGTAGTTGTCTCGGGATCCAAGATTAATCGTAAGAGTTCTTGTCAATCAAATGCCATGTTTGGCTAAGTCTCTTACATCAGTTGGTGAAGACAAGCATTTAATGTAATACTTTGATTTTTAATCTTTTCGCACTTTTTATTTGGTTTTATATTAATGACTTTAATAACTAGTTTCTTATGTTGAAGGTGAAACTTCTTTATCATTTGTCCGTGGTGTCTTGGCATTACTTTACTGTCTATATAAAGTAAAAGATTTTCACCATTCATATCTCTACGGTCTATATAGAGATATGTTGCCTACCTGGTCGGGGGTTAAGGGAATGGTTTAGTAAGGTTCTTGCCTTGTTCAGTATATAGATCCTGCAAGGACCTGGGTCAAGCTTACTAGGACCTCCTTCAATACCCACTGGTATTGGATGGCGGGGGTGCGAATGGCTTGATCCCCTCATATGCAAACTACTATTAATACATTAAACCGGCTACTTGGGATTGTATCCCTGCTGACTCAAACCACTTAGCCGAGGGTAACGTCACCTTCAAAAGAGGGGCCTACCACTTTACGCATTAATAACTTAATTAATTTTCTTCCAATATTCCGACCCTTTGGGATTGTATCCTTGCTGACTCAAACCACTGGGTTGAGGGTAACGTCACCTTCAAAAGAGGGGCCTACTACTATAACTAACATAATCTCTTAAAAAGTGCAAAAGTGCGGAAATCATCAAAGATTACATTAAGGGCGAGTCGGATCCAAGTGATTCATCTTGTCTATCTGTTTTTATTTTTATTTTTATTTTTAGCATTTTAGTTTTTATTTTTCCTGTTTAAAACCTTTTCTAAAAATTTTGGCTTGATTAGACATTGAGGATAAACCGGTACTAAAAGCTCTTGTGTCCTTGAACGACACGCTCACGATGGGTGCACTTGCCCATGTGTGTGTTTAGTGTTAGTAGAATATCGTGTTTTATAAATTTAAAACTTGAATAATGTGTAAAATGGGCTTAAAATATCATTAAAAACATATTACGCTTCGCACACACCAAGTTTTTGGCGTCGTTGCCAGGGAACACAAGGATTTTAAGAAAGTTAGGAATCAACGGCCTAATCTTTTTTCTTATTTTTCTGCTTTTTTAGGATTTTTCTATATTCTTCTGCTTCTGCAGAGCTCAGCATGGGGCCGTGCCCGCTAAACACGCCCCCGTGCCCAAATTTCAGATACTGAAAACAGAACCGTGTGATCCTGACGCTTGGTAATTTCTGACACTAACATGAGTGATACTGAACATTTTTACTTTCGCTCCTCTTATGGTGTGTGGTGTCAAATATGTGGCGGAACTCTTGAAGATTTAAATGTTATTTTTTAAACTACACTCCCCACTATATAGACCCATCGTTTTCCTGTAACCTTAAGATGGGCGAAAGTAAAGCAATCCCTATCTCTCCCTCGAATGCTCTCAATCATCTCTTCTAGATGATATGATTCTCGAAGAATTATTTCAAATGGAAGAAGTAATTCTCCTATTGATAAAAGAACTTGAGATGGAAATAGATAATTTGTCTCAAGACGACGATCAAGGAGAATTATTGAGATCGCATTCGGAATATAACGACATCGTAGACCCCGAAAGCACCTCTAGCTCTTGTAAGGACATGAGTGTGTGTCGATTGTGCCGTGAAGGACTCCCCATCGGTCTCCACCGATGCATACATTGACCCGAGCGATTCGACACATAGCTTCTTTAACGAGAGCCCGGATAAGGGGAATAAAGGTTGGTTTCACCCACCATTATTTAGTTTAGGTTATACCCTTTCCGACAACCTCTTGCGTTCTTGTCTAAATCAAGGGCAATTGAGATACCTCAGGCACTTTGGTGTCGTTCCATCCAGTAAGGAACCGCCCGATCTGGATAAAATCCTTATAACAAGAAAAAACTTCATAAAAACCTCTAGCCACGGGGACGTGTCCCGGTCAACACCCCCTTGCCCACTTGAAGATTTGTGTCTGACTTTAATGTCAGAATACAGACAAAATGTGTCAAATTATTGTCTGACCACGGGGCCGTGTCCAGCCGACACGGGGCCGTGGTTAGCGTGCTGTCATTTTCTATAAATGCAGCAAGATTCTTGCACACTTGGACTCATTCCGAAGACAAAGATCTAGTGGGATCTTCACATATACCCAACAAGGTATATTCTAAAGGAGGTTCTCAACAACCATCTTGTCTTTACTACTTTTGTCTATTGCCTTCTTCTTCACTAACTCCTCAAAACCTCCATTAAAGCTTGAAATCTCCAAGTTTTCAAGCTTTATTGTGATATTTGTTAGGTGTTTAATCAAGGAATCTTATCAAAAATAAGTTTTACAACACTGTTTTAAGTTATTTCTGCTCATAAATGTATCAAAAGCCAGAAAAATAATTTAAAACTCCAAGATTCCTTGTTTTAAAAATCTGCAGATTGGTGGCCACAGGGCCGTGGCCGGAGTCACTATTTCATTAATTTGAACTTTTCGACCTGTTTTCTTATAATGTCGAGCAGGAATAGCGGAACCTCCTCAGCTCACTCAAGGAACGATCGATGAGGAAGAAGATCATCAGTGGAAGACTCCTTGGTCAACTACGTATACGCCTTGCGAGAAGCCATCGATGAAATGACAGGAGTAGAGGAAGCCTTGATTGGCCGTATTAATCATTTGACAGTGGGATTAGAGGGATGCCTTCGAGAAGCCAACCTTTTGCACCAAAGGTTGAATATTCTTGCTTTTCCTCCTATGGTGCCAATCGTCGCACGAAGGGAGTGGAATGTTGTGCTGGAAGTCATTATTCCGGCCGAGTGGTATCTCATACCACCGGAACCCCCTCTAGACATATTACACGGGGTACCGGTGGCCGCCGGGCAAGGGGGTGTTGGTGTTGTTCCATCCAGTAAGGAACCGCCCGATCTGGATAAAATCCTTATAACAAGAAAAAACTTCATAAAAACCTCTAGCCACGGGGCCGTGTCCCGGTCAACACCCCCTTGCCCACTTGAAGATTTGTGTCTGACTTTAATGTCAGAATATAGACAAAAATGTGTCAAATTCTTGTCTGACCACGGGGCCGTGTCCAGCCGACACGGGGCCGTGGTTAGCGTGCTGTCATTTTCTATAAATGCAGCAAGATTCTTGCACACTTGGACTCATTCCAAAGACAAAGATCTAGTAGGATCTTCACATATTCCCAACAAGGTATATTCTAAAGGAGGTTCTCAACAACCATCTTGTCTTTACTACTTTTGTCTATTGCCTTCTTCTTCACTAACTCCTCAAAACCTCCATTAAAGCTTGAAATCTCCAAGTTTTCAAGCTTTATTGTAATATTTGTTAGGTGTTTAATCAAGGAATCTTATCAAAAATAAGTTTTACAACACTGTTTTAAGTTATTTCTGCTCATAAATGTATCAAAAGCCAGAAAAATAATTTAAAACTCCAAGATTCCTTGTTTTAAAAATCTGCAGATTGGTGGCCACAGGGCCGTGGCCGGAGTCACTATTTCATTAATTTGAACTTTTCGACCTGTTTTCTTATAATGTCGAGCAGAAATAGCGGAACCTCCTCAGCTCACTCAAGGAACGATCGACGAGGAAGAAGATCATCAGTGGAAGACTCCTTGGTCAACTACGTATACGCCTTGCGAGAAGCCATCGATGAAATGACAGGAGTAGAGGAAGCCTTGATTGGCCGTATTAATCACTTGACAGTGGGATTAGAGGGATGCCTTCGAGAAGTCAACCTTTTGCACCAAAGGTTGAATATTCTTGCTTTTCCTCCTATGGTGCCAATCGTCGCACGAAGGGAGTGGAATGTTGTGCCGGAAGTCATTATTCCGGCCGAGTGGTATCTCATACCACCGGAACCCCCTCGAGACATATTACACGGGGTACCGGTGGCCGCCGCACCTTCTCCACAAGACATTGTGGAGAATGAGCCCGCTTTCTTCCTCCCTTGGGAGATAGAGGAATGGCTCAATGACATCTAAAAGACGTCCCTTGGTTCCGAGTTCTACAAATCCTTAAGTACCGGGAAGCTATTTCCGGGTTTTTGACAGTCCTACAATAAGGGTAGAACTCCTTAAGATGATTTCCTGCATTCCTTGACCTCTCTATCCTAGGAACTTTGTAGTTTTTCATTTTTACTTTATTTTAGGATCCTTTGTAATTGTCATTTTAATGAAAGGTGGTTTTTAATTGATTAAATGGCGTTTGGATAATGTTGTAATGGTTAAACACACTCGAAAAGGTGGAGATTACCAAGGGAAAGAATAACCCACACCCCATGCACAAAAACAGAGCCTCCCGACAATTTTCCTTCATTACAACAAGTTCAGCACGGGGCCGTGCTCAACCCAACATGCCCCCATGCCCAAGGATCTGCAGAAAATGCCCAGTACAGGTAACTGGACACGGGGCCGTGCTCACTGAACACGCCCCCGTGCCCAGCCTTCTGTTTAAAATGATACTGGCAATCTGACCACGGGGCCGTGCTCGGACCAACACGGGCCCGTGTCCAGACGCCCAGTAACATAAATTTTGTTTTTAAACACCTTTTTACACATTCAATCAACCTAAAAACTTATTTTTGGGACACATTGAGGACAATGTATAATTTAAGTATGGGGGGATGCTAAAACCTTGAATTTTGCAAGTCCTAATAACAAGCCTTACACAAAACTCTATTGGAACCGCTAATCACCCCAATTTTTTTCAAAAACTTTTCATTTTTTTACTTGTCTTGGTTTAATTTGGGAATAACAAGTTCCAAAAGGTTATATTTTTACAAACTTACAACCGATAGTGTCTGATAAAAAAGAACCAACATAAGAAAATTATGAAACGGCATGGCAAATCTAGTTAAAATTTGATTATATATACTAGATCACATTATAAACCCATTCCCGTAATAAGTGAGTTTTGAGCCTTTATTGAGCATACAAGCATACATCTTTAAACTAAATGCTCATTTTTCGTTTCTTGTGTGAATAGCCGCTTGGCTCTTACGACTCTAGAACTTGCCACGACGATACATTCCCGGTCCCTACCAACTTAAACCCAAGTAAGTAAATGATAGAGGCATTAGGACTAACCCATTTTCCTTTCAACACCATTATTTTTCATTTTCTTGATCACCTACCCAAAATCCCCTTAGTTAACCCCTTTGAGCCCAAACCTTTTCATTTCTAAACCCACAAAAAACACCGTTTACCCACCAAAACCTTTTTCATTTCAACCCTTTATTTTAGTAAAAAGCTCGGTTCTCTTGTGATGTTTCCTTATCAAAAAAAAAAATGAAGTCTAGCAATAAACAAACAATGTACTCAAAGGAACTTTGTTTGAAAATGCTTAGTTTGAATAAAAGTCACAAAAACAAAAAGTTTTACGACAACCGACGCTTTTTACGCTTTTAGTCCTTTTTACTAACCACTAACCCAAAACCAGGTACCTTTAGCCCAAGCCTAAGCCTTCCCCAAGTCCTCTTGATATTTACAAAGGTTTATAGTTAAAAAGGAAGAGGATTGATTGCTTGACAAGCATATGGTAGAAGTAAGTTCCATGCCGGTCTCGAGTGTTTCACAAAAATACATATTCGGCCGAGTGTTGAGTGATCTCCCGTGAGGTGAGGTATGTGAACTTGTATATAAATGAAATTTTAAAGAGGCATGTTATGCCCAAATAAGTAATTTCTCTTATGAAAAGTTCTAAATAAATCATAACGAATAGGAATGTAAATAGTATAAAAATAAAACCCAATAAAGATCTTGGATTCCCGACACTCAAGACAAGCCCAAAACTTCTCTTCTACCCATTCCATGTGGGTGTGTAAGCCACATAATAAAGAGTTTTGCTTGAGGACAAGCAAAGATTCAAGTGTGGGGGTATTTGATGTGTGTAAAATGCAACATATAAATTACATCAAATGAGGCATAAGACTAACCCTTTCTAGTACTAATGTTGGAAAAAGTGTGCTTTTGTCTTCCTTTTGTATTTTCAGGACCAAGTGAGCTTAAATGAATAAAAGGAACAAATATGCAGCAAAAACTAGCATAAATACAAAGAAAAGGAATAAACGTGGCATGCCTGACCCCTCGACAGCATCTCCCCAAGCAAAAAACAAGAAATAGAAGGCTGACCACGACCCATGCCCAGCAGACACGGGGGCGTGGTCAGGTGTCTGCAGAAATGGACAAAATTGTGGAAGCTTCTATTCCCAACATGGGGGCGTGCCCAGCACAACACGGGGTGTGGTCAACGCTAAGATTTGCAGAATCTTGCAAATCTTGATAGTACATATACGCTTCTGCACACAGGGCCATGCCCAGCGAACACGGGGCCGTGTGGGGCCTAATGCAGACAAGAGCAATTAATGAAAGAAGAGAAAGAGGATGGCCACGGGGGCGTGTCCAGCGGACACGGGGCCGTGGCCGGGCTTCAGTTCAGGCTATAAATAGGGGTGCTTGGCTCACTTCAAAGGCATCCCTTGGCAAACCATCTCTCTCTCACTTTGCCACCACTACAACACCCACATCCACCACCATCATCCATCATCCACCTTAGAGTGTGTGTAGTAGTCTTGGGATCCAAGATTGATCGTAAGAGTTATTGTAAATCAAAGGCCATGTTTGGCTAAGTCTCTTACATCACTTGGTGAAGACAAGCATTTAATGTAATACATTTGATTTTTAATCTTTTCGCACTTTTTATTTGGTTTTGTATTAATGACTTTAATAACTAGTTTCTTATGTTGAAGGTGAAACTTCTTTATCATTTGTCCGTGGTGTCTTGGCATTACTTTACTGTCTATATAAAGTAAAAGATTTTCACCATTCATATCTCTATGGTCTATATAGAGATATGTTGGCTACCTGGTCGGGGGTTAAGGGAATGGTTTAGGAAGGTTCTTGCCTTGTTCAGTGTATAGATCCTACAAGGACCTGGGTCAAGCTTACTAGGACCTCCTTCAATACCCACTGGTATTGGTTGGCGGGGGTGCGAATGGCTTGATCCCCTCATATGCAAACTACTATTAATACATTAAACCGGCTACTTGGGATTGTATCCCTGCTGACTCAAACCACTTAGCCGAGGGTAACGTCACCTTCAAAAGAGGGGCCTACCACTTTATGCATTAATAACTTAATTAATTATCTTCCAATATTCTGACCCTTTGGGATTGTATCCTTGCTGACTCAAACCATTGGGTTTAGGGTAACGTCACCTTCAAAAGAGGGGCCTACTACTATAACTAAGATAATCTCTTAAAAAGTGCAAAAGTGCGGAAATCATTAAAGGTTACATTAAAGGAGAGTCGGATCCAAGTGATTCATCTTGTCTATCTGTTTTTATTTTTATTTTTATTTTCAGCATTTTAGTTTTTATTTTTCCTGTTTAAAACCTTTTCTAAAAATTTTGGCTTGATTAGACATTGAGGATAAACCGGTACTAAAAGCTCTTGTGTCCTTGGACGACCTCGGTATCTTACCAACGCTATACTACGCTCACAATGGGTGCACTTGCTCATGTGTGTGTTTAGTGTTAGTAGAATATCATGTTTTATAAATTTAAAACTTGAATAGTGTGTAAAATGGGCTTAAAATATCAATAAAAACATATTACGCTTTGCACACACCAACGTATTGGAACTATATTTATACGAATGAAAGGGACTTGTATGTATGTATACTTGGTTTTTAATACATGTGAGTATTAACGAGGCTAACCGGGTTGCTTTTGAGAATGAAGTGAAGTGCATGTACACTATTGTTGGCTCTTTGATGGTTAGACACTGGGATGCAATGATTGAATTTAGAAAGATAACCAAATTGATTGTATATGTAGATAAAACGTGGCGTGGTCTTTTAATTATGCATGTTTAATTTATGATATCATTAAATAATGATGTGGATGTGTATGGTGACTGCAGGATACATGGGCCATCCTCATGGAATGCAAAGCGGTGAATATCGAGTTAGAGCATGGATTGTACGGGAGTGTGTAGTCACGTAGGTTTGTAATCGTATGTTAAATTGATCTCCTAAATATGAACTGAGGATGTAATTAATTTAAAGAAGTTATACTTTAATGGTTTTTCAAGTATGTTAGAACGTTCATAAAAAAAGAAAACTTTGGGTTCGTATTTCCGCTATGTGTTTTTGGTTAAAACAATTGAAGGTCTTACAAATTTCAAGTTCATTCACTATCGTTGTAACACTTCGCATTTTGTACTTTCCTTATTTAGAAAGTCGTAATCGTATTTCTATTTTTGAAAACTTGTAATCGTATCATATTCTTTATTCACTTCCAAGCTTCTAATTCGAGACTTCGATCATAATGAAATTCATCTTTTATACTTACACTTGTTATACTTATACTTATACACAATCAATCTTTGGATACATGTTTTGTGCAAACTGAGGCTTATTATACACTTGATTCTTGTTTATACGTAAACCATACATGCACATACTCGTACAATACCTTAATACACTTTAAATACCTAAAAATAGGCTAAAATACAAGAAAACGGCATAAAACAACATAATTACAAGTTCAGGAGCCAAATTGCAAAAAAATAAACTTGAAAATACACTTCTCGCGGGTGGTGAGAAGTTTCCCCCTTTTCCTCGCGGCTGCGAAAAGGCTCGATCCGTAGAAAGTTTATTCCAGCTCCTTGGTTAGCCATTTTTACCCACATCATTCTTCACCCAATCACCTTACAACTTCATTTAACCACAACCCTAATCCACCATTATAAAACCAATCCTCCTACACCTCCATTTCACTTTCAAATCTTCAAACAATCTCAACACACTCTCTAATCAGCTGAAATCACAAGTTGGAGGCATAATTCTCTAAGTACAAAAGTGAGCCTTCACCTCACTTTCTTCCACATTTCT